>NW_022442469.1:0-4465 GCF_009761245.1 Sapajus apella
GATCTCTTGAGCCCAGGAGTTAGAGAATGCAGTAGCGCTGATGACACCACTGCACTCAAGTCTGGACGAGTAAAGTGAAATGCTGGGTGCCTATAATCCCAGATAGTTGGAGGCTGAGGCAGGAGAATCCCTTGAACCCAGGAGGCGGAGGTTGCAGTGAACCAAGATTGTGCCACTGCACTCCAGCCGGGATGGCACAGTGAGACTCTGCCCTCACCCCAAAAAAAAGATATTTTGGTTGAGCAAATGAGAAAGAAACTTGTCTTGAGAGATGGACACAGGCGTGAGGCTTCCTGGTCTCAGAAATGGCCAGAACCCCTGCCAGCCTCCCATCTCTGCTTCAATCTGCCTCGCGGGGGGACAGCGTTAATGACTTGATGGGGCCAAGATCCCTTCCCTCATAAACCAGGCTGTCAGCTGCGGGCCTTTCCAGTCAATGCAAGCCTGGCCAGGCCAACCTTAAGACTTGCCTCCTGGAGAGAGAACGTGTTCTTTGTGACCAACTTCCCTGTGACGCCAGCCCAAGTTCAGGGCAGATGCCCAGAGGTGAGTTTGCCCCGGAGCCTCCCAGTGGGCCCTCGTTCCTCCGCCGGCCCCGGGTGGCCACCCGTGTTTCCCTTTCTCCTTCCCAGGTGGCTAAAGGCTCAGCACGTGCTTGGTGTCCCGCAGGCGCTGGGCTACATCTTTGTGTGAATCATTTCGTTCAGTCTTCACATATCCCCTGCCTGGTAGGAATTCCTGTGATCCCCATTTCAGAGACAAAGACTGAGGCTCAGTGAGGTTGACTCACTTTCTCAAGGCCTCCCAGCCTGTGGGTAACAGGACAGCAGTTCCCGTGAGGTGTCCAGGCCCTCCCCTTCCTGGTCCTGCCTCTGGGTACTCTCCAGGTTGTTAGTGTGTTACCCAGAGCCGGGCACATGCTCAGGGAGGCTCTAGTAGGAAGAGCAAACAGTGGCATGACCGTGGCTCTCTGCAGCTTCAAACTCCCAAGTGATCTTCCTACCTCAGCCTCTGGAATAGCTGGGACAACAAGCATGCGTGACCACAGCCAGATAATTTTATTATTTTATTTAGAGATGGGGTCTCACTACGCTGCCCAGGCTGCTCCCAAACTCCTGAGCTGATTCGATCCTCCTGCCTTAGCCTCCCAAAGTGCTGGGATTATAGGTGTGAGCTACCATGGCCAGCCCAGGACATGTTTCTTGAGAGACACAGATATCTTTTGTTCCAGTGTAGTAAGAAACCAAAGTTATAAGCTTATACTTATGTTCAGCAATTAGTGTTTCTGTGCTATATCTTATTTGGAAATGATCTAGATATTCAACAAATAACCATCTTTTAATTTAACTTAGTATAACTTTAAGGTTTTAAGTTACCAAAAGGATTTTGGAATTTTTATTTTTATTTTTATTTTTGGAGACAGAGTCTCAGTCTTATCGCTCAGGCTGGAGTGCAGTGGCGCAATCTCAGCTCACTGCAACCTCCGCCTCCCAGGTTCAAACGATTCTCCTGTCTCAGCCTCCTGAGTAACTGGGATTACAGGTGCCTGCCACCACGCCCGGCCACTTTTTGTATTTTTGGTAGAGACCAGGTTTCACCATGTTGGCCAGGCTGGTCTCAAAATCCTGACCTCAGGCGATCCACCCACCTCAGTCTCCCAAAGTGCTGGGATTACAGGCATGAGCCACTGCTCCCGGCCGAGAATTATTATTATTCCTGAGACAAGGTCTCAATAATAGTGGGAGTTGGCTGGAGTGCAGAGCACAATCATGGCTCACTGTAGCACTGAACTCCTGGAAATTATTTTCAAGTAGACATATTTTATAAAATACAATCATTATTTAAATAGTATGTCTAGTAATGAGTCAAAAATTAAAATTAAAATAATAAAAAGTGGGCCGGGCGCGGTGGCTCAAGCCTGTAATCCCGGCACTTTGGGAGGCCGAGGCGGGTGGATCACGAGGTCAAGAGATCGAGACCATCCTGGTCAGCATGGTGAAACCCCATCTCTACTAAAAATACAAAAAATTAGCTGGACATGGTGGTGCGTGCCTGTAATCCCAGCTACTCAGGAGGCTGAGGCAGGAGAATTGCCTGAACCCAGGAGGCGGAGGTTGCGGTGAGCCGAGATCGCGCCATTGCACTCCAGCCTGGGTAACATGAGTGAAACTCCGTCTCAAAAAAAAAAAAATTAAAATAATAAAAAGTTATTTATAACTGGGCACAGTGGCTCCTGCCTGTAATCCCAGTACTTTGGGAGGCCAGGACAGGAGAATTGCTTGAGGCCCAGAATTTGAGACCAGCCTGGGCATCACAGCAAGACTCCACTGTACAATACAATTTTTCTAAAAATTAGCCAGGCATCGTGGTACACGCCTATAGTCCCAGCTACTCAGGATACTGAGGCGAGAGGAGTTCAAGGCTGCAGTGAGCTGTCCCCCTACTGTTCTTCAGCCTGGGCAACAGAGCAACACCCAGTCTCAAAAAATAATAACTTATTTACGGTTTTTCCCACTTCCACTTATCTAAGTTTAGTATGTTTAACAATTATATTTGAACTGTGAAAACTTTATGAAACATTATTAGACAAAGCTAATCATTATCTTAAATTTTATTTTGCTGACAATTTTTATGACATACATATTAGGCAAATATCAAACATTATTGAAGTAAAGCACCTAAAATGTTAAACATTCAACACTTTTTTAAAGCTCAGTTGGACATACTAGGGGTTGTTCTAGTTAATATCTCAGATACTTTTTTAAGTCTGGCTCTATTGCCCAGGCTGGAGTGCAGTGGCGCTGTCTCAGCTCACTGCAACCTCCGCCTCCCGGGTTTCAGTGATTCTCCTGCCTCAGCCTCCCAAGTAGCTGGGATTATAGGCACGTGCCACCATGCCTGGCTAATTTTTAAAAATATTTTTAGTAGAGACAGGGTTTCACCATGTTGGCCAGGCTGGTTTCAAACTCGTGACCTCAAGGGATCCTCCTACTTGACCTCCCAAAGTGCTAGGATTACAGGCATGAGTCACCCAATCCAGCCCAATTCCTCAGATACTTAAGTTTTAAAGATATGATAAGATTTACACTTTCAAGGAACTGATAAAGAATGTAGATTTTCTCCAAAAAGGAGTTTGGGGGCATATTTTTTTGGTCTCAGAGATCTAGGACAGTGTTCATGATTTCTTTTTCCTAAGAGTACAAAAGTCCAATAGATGTGGTTGCAGCCTACATATGGTAATGCCTGGGGTTGATGAGGTTTGATTACAGAGCCCCAGGAAGTGGGAGAATTATAAGGTACAGTGAAGCAAGCCTGGCTGCTCAGAGCCTGCGCTAGGTCTGTTTTCTGGCTGTCAGAATTTACATCTCACCTGTATATCTTGGGCCTGGAGAACAAGCAGGTGTACTTTCTGTAAATTTTGCCAGAAAAGGAAAGTTAAAGTAGGCTGCTGGGCATTGAGAGGATATTTGGAAAAGTTTTAGGTCAAAAACAAATTTGGGGCCGGATGTGGTGGCTCACACGTGTAATCCCAGCACTTTGGGAGGCTGAGGTAGGCAGATCATGAGGTCAAGAGATTGAGACCATCCTGGCCAACATGATGAAACCCCGTCTCTACCAAAAAAAAAAAAAAATATATATATAAAAAAAAATATATATATATATATATATATATAAAAATTAGCTGGGCATTGTGGCACGTGCCTGTAGTCCCAGCTACTAGGGAGGCTAAGGCAAGAGAGTTGCTTGCAGGAGGTGGAGGTTGTAGTGAGACAAGATCATGCCACTGCATTCCAGCCAGGCAACAGAGCAAGACTCCGTCTCATAAATAAATAAATAAATAAAGATGGAAAGAAAGAAAAAAGAAATTTCGGCTGGGTGCAGTGGCTCACACTTGTAATTCCAGCACTTTGGGAGGCCAAGGCGGGTGGATCTCAAGGTCAGGAGTTCGAGACCAGCCTGACCAACATGGTGAAACCCCATCTCTACTAAAAATACAAAAATTAGCTGGGCGTGGTGGTGTGTGCCTGTAATCCCAACTACTCAGGAGGCTGAGCTAGGAGAATCGCTTGAACCCGGGAGGCAGAGGTTGCAGTGAGTCGAGATGGCGCCACTGTACTCCAGCCTGGGCAACAGAGCGAGACTCAATCTCAAAAAAAAAAAAAAAAAGAAAAGAAATTTGCTGAGCAGATAGGGCCAAGTTTTGAGGAAGGTAGGTTTAAGTCAGGGGCCCAGATATCCGAAAGATCCTCTGGGGGATCAGGGACAGGAACTTAGAGGTTGAGTGGAGCACAGGTGGGTGAAGAGGGAGAATTTACAGAGGGTACGGATTTTAACTTTTTTTCTACATCTGATTTCTGTTCTTTAATCTTGAGAAAGATTAAATTAAGTCCCTAAAGCTAACGCACATATATATATACGTTTTTTTTTTTTGAGACTGAATCTTGCTCTGTGGCCCAGGCTGGAG
>NW_022442470.1:0-4462 GCF_009761245.1 Sapajus apella
GTGTAAGATGTAAAGTCATTTGGTTCAGTGAGGCGGAACAACTAGAAGTAGGAAGGCGGGGTGGGGGTGGTGGTTCTAGGTCAGAAGTAGATAAAACAAAAGTTGCATTCTTTTGAATTTTTTGATCAGCCTTCCACTGAATACAATTTAGTCTGGTTCAGTGAATTTGCATTTTTACATATACAGTAGAGCAGAGGAATGGTGTGATCTTGGCCCACCACACCCACCTTGTCTCTGGTTTGAGCGATTGTCTTGCCGCATCCACCCCAGTAGCTGGGATTACAGGCATGCACCACCAAACCTGGGTCATTTTCGTATTTTTAGTAGAGATGGGGTTTCTCCGTGTTTGTCAGGCGGGTCTCGAGCTCCCGACCTCAGGTGATCTGCCTGCTTTGGACTCTCAAAATGTTGGGATTACAGGCGTGAGCCACCATGCCTGGTCAGGAAGCTTACTTTGATTCTGATATTGTCAACTGTATTTCAGATAGAACTTGTTTTCCTTGGAGCGTTAAATGCTGCATTGGTATTGTATTACACAAATAAAACACAGATCCCTTTTATCACATTCGTTGCTAGTGATATTGACAACTAAATTCAGATACATTCCAGAGTCTGGGCTTCCAGTAATTCTTAGTGATCCTCTAAAGGTAAATTACTTTTTCTCACAAGACACAGTGACATCTAAAGTCACATTGATTGTCCTGCCACTTTTGTTTCTCTAGTTTCATCGATTTCTTCAAAGCATCTTAGGGGGAATAACTTTGACTATCCCTTTAAAATTTCAGTATTAAAAAGCACCATCATGAAACATTGAATAATTGTGGTCACAAATTCCCTTTACAGTCTTCCTTTGAATAATTTTTCCAATGGCAAATATTTGCTTTTGTTTATTGTCGCTAAAAGGAATGCGGGGAACAAAACAAAGACAAGCATGCATTATAATAATGATTCACTCACAATCAATTGATATTTTAATTTTTTTAAAAGTTACACTTTTGAAAACGTCCTGCTGTAAACAGAAATTGTCTCCAAATCTGAAATCTTTCCTTGTTTCTAAGGTGACCAGATTTCCTAGAGAGTGAACCACACCACAGGAAAAAAGATATGATAAATATGTTTACATGAATGTGTTATTTTAACATAAATCTTGTAAAATAGGCATTTCATTGAAATTATATATGTTTGCATAAATTACTTTGTGACATCATGAATGCCCTTGTTTTAAAAAGTAGGAGTAGTTAGCATCAATTACTACTTATTATTAGTACAGATAAGGAAGCAGATATTTGAAAAAATTTACAATTTTTAAATAAAGGTTTTATTTTAAATTAGTTTTAGATTCACACAGAAATTGGGAGGAAAATGCAGATTTCCTTTGTAGACCCAAACTGGTTTCTCCTCGTCTTAATATATCAACATGTATCAGATATGCTATTAACATTTTTTTTTTTTTTGAGCTGGAGTCTTGCTCTGTAACCCAGGTTGTAGTGCAATGGCACGATACTGGGTCATTGCACCCTCTTCCTCCCATGTCTAAGCGATTCTTCTGCTTCAGCCTCCCAAGTAGCTGGGATTACAGGTGCCCACCAGCACGCTTGGCTAATTTTTTGTATTTTTAGTAGAGACGGGATTTTGCCACATTGGCCAGGCTGGTCTGGAACTCCTGAGCTCAGATGATTTACCTGTCTAAGCCTTTGAAAATTCTGGGATGACAGGCATGAGCCACCATGCCAGGCCTACTATCAGTATATTTGCTTTGGTTAGGTATCTGTTGAGATATTTACCCAGTTTTAAAATCACGTATGTATTTTGTAAATATCTTCTCACATCTCTTTTATCTTTTGGTTCTCTGAATACAGTTTTGCACCGTAGAATACTTAGTTTAATAAAGTCTGTGTTATCAATATTTTCATGAATTGGCATTTGATGTTTTGTGTTACAACTCAACAGCAAACTCAACGTCATATAGATTTTCTTGTAGATTTTTTATAGTTTTGCATTTAAAATTACAGTCTCTGGGCTATTTTGAGTAGATTTTTGTTTTTCTTCCTTTGTGTATATATTCATTTCATTCTACATGGCTTCCAAAGTCTTCCATCACTGTCTTTGGGAAGGAATGGCTACAGTGGGCTTCATTTTGGTTTGAATTTCTAAAATTATTACATTGAGTCAACTCAGTATTGAATTTTATAGGTATTTCAGGACAGCCAGGCGGGGTTGCACGTCCACCTAGAAACTGAGCAAGAGTGTCTGTGCTGAGCTTTGGCATCACCAGAGGGTGCACGAACCCACCCCAGACCAGCTTCTCTCTGAAGTGCCAGAAGCAGCAAGGAGCTTTATCTTCCTCAGGGCAGCATGAAGGTCATATCAACTTGGTGTTGTTCATTGGTGAGTAACAAACTTCCTGTCCAAAGCCCTGAGTGCAGAGGAAGGAATTCAGCTAGAAAAACGAAACCCTCAAATCCACTGTTTTGACTATGCTCTGATATTGTCAGTGTCCAAGACACAGTGGCTGCTAATCAATATTCTCACAGTGGTCTCTAATATAGTAATCACACCGTGCCCTAACACCAATATAATATTCACACCATGCCCTAACACTAATATCCACATCCTGCCATAACACTAATATATCCATACAGTAGCTTCTAATACTAGTAAATACAATAATGTCTACTAAGTGGAGTCTGTTGACATTGAGACTTGTATAAGGATTTCACAGCTTTGGTTGAACTATAGCCTCTATAATGGATTTTGATGAGGTCTTTGCTTTCCTGGCATGGTATTGATATGGTTGTTTTAAAAATTAGTTTACTTTCCAATAATGTCATACTTCTAGGAATCTTCCAATAGCAATACAAAGTATAACCTGTTTCTTCTCTTAGATTTTGCAGCAGTCGTTGCTGTACCAGATTTAAAATGTCCCGGAAAATACTTTCGTATATTTTACCCAAAGTACACTCTCCCAGGTAACCACCACATAACCCCTAGATCAGGAAATCAGCATGGTTCCTACATGATAATTCAGTCTGCAAACTCATTTCACTTTTACCTTCTATTCCGCCTGGGAGTATGATGTGTTTTTTCATTGTTCTGATCCAGTTTTCTTTTCCTGGCACTGTTCCACAGACTTTCCTGCATATTTGTCACCTTGACACATTTAAAGAGCATACAAGTTTTTGTTTGAACGTCTGTCTTCAGTTGTTTGGGGTATATGCCGAGGATTGAAATCATTGAGTCATATGGTAAATCTATTTGCAACTGTTTGGAGAAACACCAAATGATTTTACACATAGGCTGTACCGTGTAATACTGTCAGAAGCAGTTTTTAAGGGTTCAAGTTTCTGCACATCTTTGTCAACTCTTTTTTTGTTTTTTTAGTATAATTATTCTAGTGTGAAATTATTTGAATATTTTTTGAGATGGAGCCTTTCTCTGTCGCCCAGGCTGGAGTGCAGCAGCACCACCTCGGCTCACTGCAAACTTCACCTCCTGGGTTGAAGTGATTTTCCTACCTGAGCCAGTTGAGGAGTTGGGATTACAGGCACAGGCCACTATGCCTGGCTAACTTTTGTTATTTGCCATAGAGACAGGTGTTCTTCATGTTGGTCAGGCTGGTCTCAAACTGCTAACGTCCGGTGCTCTGCTTGCCTCAGCCTCCCAAATTGCTGGGATTACAGGCGTGAGCCACTGCACCCTGCCACTCCCAGGCATTTTGGTTTTCTTTCTTTTTTTCTTTTTCAGTTGGAACCTTGCCGTTTCACCCATGGTGGAGTGCCATGGCTCGATATGGGCTTACTGCAGCCTCCACCTCCTGGGTTCAAGCAGTTCTCCTGCTTCAGCCTCCCAAGTAGCTAGGATTCCAAGTGCATGCTAGCCGGCCCAGGTAATTTTCGTATTTTTCATAGAGACAGGGTTTTTCCATATTGGCCAAGCTGGTCTTGAACTCCTAACCTCAAGTGATCTGTCTGCCTGGGATTCCCAAAGTGCTGGGATTACGGGCGTGAACCACCGTGCCCACCCCTCTTTTATGAGAAAGGGTCCTGTGCTGTCACCCAAGCTGGAGTGCAGGGTTGTGATCTTGGGTTACTGTGACCTCCACATTGGGGGCTCAAGCAGTCCTCCCGTTTCAGCCTCCCAAGTAGCTGGGACTACAGGTGTGTGCCACCATGAACTGGCTAATTTTTTTTATAATAGAGAGGGGGTTTTGCCATGTCGTCCTTGCTGGTCTTGAACTCCTGGAGTCCCGTGGTGCACCTGCCTCAGCTTTTCCTTGTGCTGGGATTGCAGGCATCAACTGATGTGCCCAGGAATTTTTTAAGTTTTTCAGGAATTACCAACCTATGGTAAAAGCAGGCTGCACTGTTTCTGTTCCCCGTACAGTATTTAAGGGCTGTGATTTCTCTCTTACCTTGCCAACACTTGTTAATTTACATTTCTGGGATTATAGGCATTCTGGTGT
>NW_022442471.1:0-2872 GCF_009761245.1 Sapajus apella
GAACACAAGGCAGAGCAGTTTGAACTAGACGTTTTTCCTGGGTTTTAGACGCAGTCTTACTGGTAGTTCCCATATGCCTGTATATGGATGGAAATAAATGTTTCCAGATTCTCGAAGCAAATGATTTCTGAACTGCTACAAAGACACATCAGTTTAACTCTGTAAGTTGATTGAGCAGCTTGACAACCATTCTGCTGGATAGCTGCGTTTTTGTTTTAGACCAAGATATTTCTCATTACGGCCTTTAGTCTCAGTCATTCAGGAATATCCAGACGCAGCTTTTAGAAGAAACGTGTTTCTAACTCGTTGAATCTAAACATAGATGCAACTTCCTAAAGTGAACGAACACAAAGCAGAGCGTTTTGAACTAGATGTTTCTCCGGTGTTTTAAACGCAGTCTACTGCTAGGTCTTAAATGCCTGGGTAAGGCTGGATATATCTGTTTCCAGATTCCCCAAAGAAAAGATTTCAGAACCTCTGCACACACACATCAATTTAACTCCATAAGATGATTTTACAGCTTGGCAACCATTCTGCTAGATAGCTGCATTTTTGTTTTAGAGTAAGATGTTTCTGATTACGGCCTGCAGGCTCTTTCACACAGGAATATCCAAACGCTGCTTTTAGAAGAAACGTGTTTCTAACTCGCTGAATCTAAACAGAGATGCAACTGCCTAATGTGAACGAACACAAAACAGAGCAGTTTGAACTTCATGTTTCCAATGTGTTTTAAACGCAGTCTTACTGCTAGTTCATATAAGCCTGCATATGGCTGGAAATATCTGCTTCCAGATTCTCCAACGAAAGGATTTCTGAACTACTGCACACAAAGGTCAGTTTAACTCTGTAAGAAGATTGTACAGCTTGACAACCATTCTGCTAGATAGATGCTCTTCGTTTTAGAGCAAGACTTTTCTCATTACGGCGTTTAGTCTCAGTCATTCTGGAATATCCAAACGCAGCTTTTAGAAGAAACGTGTTTCTAACTCGCTGAATCTAAATATAGATGCAACTTCCTTAGGTGAACGAACACAAAGCAGAGCAGTTTGAACTAGACGTTTCTCCTGTGTTTTAAACGTAGTCTTACTGCTAAGTCTTAAATGCCTGGGTAAGGCAGGAAATATCTGTTTCCAGATTCCCCAAAGAAAAGATTTCACAACCTCTGCAAACACACATCAATTAAACTCCATGAGATGATTTTACAGCTTGACAACCATTCTGCTAGATAGCTGTGTTTTTGTTTTAGAGCAAGATGTTTCTGATTACGGCCTACAGGCTCTTTCACACAGGAATATCCAAACGCTGGTTTTAGAAGAAAGGTGTTTCTAACTCGGTGAATCAAATGACAGACGCAACTTCCTAAGGTGAATGAACACAAAGCAGAGCAGTTTGAACTAGATGTTTCTCCTGTGTTTTATACGCAGTCTTACTGCTAGTTGTTATAAGCCTGTATATGGTTGGAAATATCTGTTTCCAGATTATCCAAAGAGAGGATTTCTGAACTACTGACCACACATGTCAGTTTAACTGTGTAAGAAGATTGTACAGCTTGACAACCATTCTGCTAGATAGCTGCGTTGTTGTTTTATAGCAAGATATTTCTCATTACGGCCTTTAGACTCAGTCATTCTGGAATATCCAAGCGCAGCTTTTAGAAGAAACGTGTTTCTAACTCGCTGAATCTAAACACAGATGCAACTTCCTAAGGTGAACGAACACAAAGCAGAGCATTTTGAACTAGACGTGTCTCCGATGTTTTAAACGCAGTCTTACTGCTAGGTCTTAAATTCCTAAGTAAGGCTGGAAATATCTGTTTCCAGATTCCCAAAAGAAAAGATTTCAGAACCTCTGCACACACACATCAATTTAACTCCATAAGATGATTTTACAGCTTGACAACCATTCTGCTAGATAGCTGCGTTTTTGGTTTAGAGCAAGGTGTTTCTGATTACGGCCTGCAGGCTCTTTCACACTGGAATATCCAAACGCTGCTTTTAGAAGAAAGGTGTTTCTAACTCGCTGAATCTAAACATAGATGCAACTTCCTAAGGTGAACGAACACAACGCAGAGCAGTTTGAACTAGACGTTTCTCCTGGGTTTTAAACGCAGTCTTACTGGTAGTTCTCATATGCCTGTATATGGCTGGATATAAATGTTTCCAGATTCTCGAAGCAAAGGATTTCTGAACTGCTGCAAACACACATCAGTTTAGCTCTGTAAGTTGATTGAGCAGCTTGACAACCATTGTGCTGGATAGCTGCGTTTTTGTTTTAGACCAAGATATTTCTCATTACGGCCTTTAGTCTCAGTCATTCAGGAATATCCAGACGCAGCTTTTAGAAGAAACGTGTGTCTAACTCGCTGAATCTAAACAAAGACGCAAATTCCTAAGGTGAACGAACACAAAGCAGAGCAGTTTGAACTAGATGTTTCTCCTGTGTTTTAAACACAGTCTTACTGCTAGTTCTTATAAGACTATATATGGCTGGAAATGTCTGTTTCCATATTCTCCAACGAAAGGATTTCTGAACTACTGCACACACACGTCAGTTTAACTCTGTAAGAAGATTGTACAGCTTGACAACCATTCTGCTAGATAGCTGCGTTTTTGTTTTAGACCAAGATATTTCTCATTACGGCTTTTAGTCTCAGTCATTCAGGAATATCCAAACGCAGCTTTTAGAAGAAACGTGTTTCTAACTCGCTGAATCTAAACATAGATGCAACTTCCTAAAGTGAACGAACACAGAGCAGACCATTTTGAACTAGACGTTTCTCCAGTGTTTTAAACGCAGTCTTACTGCTAAGTCGTAAATGCCTGGGTAAGGCTGGAAATGTCTGTTTCCAGATTCCCCAAAGAAAAGATTTCAG
>NW_022442471.1:2972-4461 GCF_009761245.1 Sapajus apella
GTATTTCTGTTTTAGATCGAGATATTTCTGATTACGACCTGCAGGCTTTTTCACACTGGAATAACCAAACGCTGCTTTTAGAAGGAACGTGTTTCTAACTCGCTGAATCTAAACAGACATGCAACTTCCTAAGGTGAATGAACACAAAATAGAGCAGTTTGAACTACATGATTCCCCTGTGTTTTAAAGGCAGTCTTACTTCTAGTTCATATAAGCCTGTATATGGCTGGAAATATCTGCTTCCAGATTCTCCTACGAAAGGATTTCTGAACTACTGCACACACAGGTCAGTTTAACTCTGTAAGAAGAATGTACAGCTTGACAACCATTCTGCTAGATAGCTGCGTTTTTGTTTTAGAGCAAGACATTTCTCACTACGGCCATTAGTCTAAGTCATTCTGGAATATACAAAGGCAGCTTTTAAAAAATACCTGTTTCTAACTCGCTGAATCTAAGCGTAGATACATCTTCCTAAGTTGAACGAACACAAAGCAGAGCAGTTAGAACTAGACGTTTCTCCTGTGTTTTAAACGCAGTCGTACAGCTAAGTCATATATGCCTGGGTAAGGCTGGAAGTATCTGTTTCCATATTAACCACAGAAAAGATTTCAGAACCTCTGCACACACACATCAATTTAACTCCATAAGATGATTTTACACCTTGACAACCATTCTGCTAGATAGCTGCGTTTTTGTTTTAGAGCAAGATATTTCTCATTACAGCCTTAAGTCTCAGTCACTCAGGAATATCCAAACGCAGATTTTAGAAGAAAAGTTTTTCTAACTCGCTGAGTCTAAACATAGATGGAACTTCCTAAGGTGAACGAACACAACGCAGAGCAGTTTGAACTAGACGTTTCTCCTGGGTTTTAAATGCAGTCTTACTGGTAGTTCTCATATGCCTGTATATGGCTGGAATATCTGTTTCCAGATTCTCGAAGCAAAGGATTTCTGAACTGCTGCAAACACACATCAGTGTAACTCTTTAAGTTGAATGTACAGCTTGACAACCATTCTGCTAGATAGCTGCGTTTTTGTTTTGAGCAAGATGTTTCAGATTACGGCCTACAGGCTCTTTCACACTGGAATATCCAAACGCTGCTTTTAGAAGAAACGTGTTTCTAACTCGCTGAATCTAAACATAGATGCAGCTTCCTAAGGTTAACGAACACAAAGCAGAGCAGTTTGAACTAGACGTTTCTCCTGTGTTTTAAACGCAGTCTTACTGCTAGGGTAAATGCCTGGGTATGACTGGAAATATCTGTTTCCAGATTCCCCAAAGAAAGGATTTCAGAACCTCTGCACACAGACATCAATTTAACTCCATAAGATGATTTTACAGCTTGACAAGCACTCTGCTAGATAGCTGCGTTTTTGTTTAAGAGCCAGATATTTCTCATTACAGCCTTTAGTCTCAGTCACTCTGGAATATCCTAAAGCAGATTTTAGAAGAAACGTTTTTCTAACTCGCTGTATCTAAACATAGAGG
>NW_022442472.1:0-2541 GCF_009761245.1 Sapajus apella
GCCACTGTGTGTGAAGCTCAGAGCGCTCGAAGCCACCCTCCTGTGTGGAAGCCCAGTCAGGCCCACAGCACCCAGCCGCTCCATCCCCAGCCACAATGTGGCTACATCTTCTGGCAACATATGGGCACAGCCACGCTGCTGAGACTGTGGCCCACAGAGGTAGTGAATGAGCCTGTGGTTCTAAACCACTGAGTTGTGTGGGGTGACTTGTGAAGTAGAAGAGCGATAACCCGTACAAGGAGGCAGCAGTTTTCCAACAGAACATGCCCATTTCTGTGGTTTCTAGGCCAGCTCTCATTTAAAAGAACCACAGTAGAGGATTTGTACGGTTGTCTCCAGCTTTGTCCTGAGCGAGGGTTCCCAGCAGCCTGTGTGCCCAGGGGTGTAAGTTACCCTGGGGCAGAAGACCTGGTTCCTGCCCCAGCACTCACATCAGCCTAACCTGGATCTCAGCATTCCACGCAGCCACGCGTGCTGAATGCAGACTGAAAAACAGGACCAGCAGCAGCGGCAGTCACTAGGCAGGCGGACTCTGCTCTGTGCTGAACTGGGGTTTTTGTTATTTCCTCCTTGATGCAGCAGTTGAAGTGGCTCAGCAACCAGAGCAAGTGCCTTCGTGCCTCAGTGCCCCAGTTTCCCCACCATTAAATGGGCAACTACACTTGCTTGCTGTAGTTGTGGAAAATGAGTGTTAATACATAAATAGCTTCTGAAATTTACGGAGGACTATAAATATTAGCTCTCTTAGCTCTCAACAGTATTTTCTCTCTTAATTCTCCCAGCAATCCCTTGAGGCCAGGATGGTCATTAAGTAGAATTATCAGAAAGTATCCCTGCTGGCCCCTGTCCCGCAGTGGAGCCTCCTGTTCTGGCAGAGTTGCAAAGATTCCCAGGGACAGCTTGCACCCCAAACTGCACTCAATCTGCCCCTAACAAGGCTGTCATTGCAGACATGCTCTTTATTTATTTTATCATAATTTTGTTTTGAGACAGGCTCTTGCTGTTTCCCACGCTGGAGTACAGTGGTGTGATTAAGACTCATTTCATCTTCGCCTCCTGGGGTCAAGCCATCCCCTTACCTCAGTCTTCCCAGTAGCTAGGACCCTGCCCCAGGCTGTGGCCTTGCTCTTTAGCAAAGGAGCTCTGATTAGACGCAGGTCAGTGGGTGAGTGTTCCTGCAGACTGTCGGTGCATTCTCCTTTTTTAGCCCCTTTGTCTTCAGGCTGGTCTAGAGGCCGCCTTTGGCTTTCTGCACATTTATTCTGAGTGTCCCCAGTATTCTTGGGCCAACCAACCACACCTGGACCAAAAAAATGGATAGTACCTGCTTCTGGGGGAATGGAGAAGGGACTATTTCCCTGCCCTCCAAAATGCATGGTTCCAGGCCCATCGGCTGACTCTGGAGGCCATGGCAGTGTCCTGCCTCCTGTAGGGTCCAGCCCTACAGGGTTCTTGCAAGCCCTCTCTACTGGTTTGGAAATGAGAAATTGTAGAAATAAAAGACACAATACACAGAAATAGAGAAAAGAAATTTGGGCCCAGGGGTCCACTGCCACCCAAAGGGTGGAGTCCAGCAGTGGCCCCGAGTGTCCATACATTCTGACTTTTATTGAGCACAAAGCTGGGAGCAGGCTAGATAGGGCATGGCAGTGATAGGGTTAAGTGCATCACGTGTCATGCAGGTGGGACCTCAGGAATTTCTAGGAGCCAGATGAGGAAAGGAGCATAATGTGTCCGCACGTGTCCACACTTGTCAAGAAAGAACAAAGACTTTAAGATTTACGTTACTTCTACTGATTATATCTTCTAAGATAAAGGGAGCCTGGTGCAGAAGTGGAACATGAGAGGGGACATGGTATGTGATCATGGAAGCACAGCATCACATAGAGACAGTTAAGCCCCCGGATGTCTGCAGGCCTCCCTGACAGCCGTCAGGCCTAACGCAGAGCTTGGAGAAGCAGAGTTTTTTCCTAAATCTTCCGGGGAGGAAGGCATCTCGGCCATTTTGGACGTCTCCTTCCCTGGCTGGCTAAACGGCGGGCGCTTTCCCAGTGCTGGCGCTGGCGCTGCCGCAGAGCCGAGGCGCCCTCCAGCAGCCCTTATGCGGGCGTGACAGAGGGCTTAGAGCATCTTGCCGTAGTGTCATTCATTTCACAGTGCCACCCCAGGTTCACATGTCCGACCTGAGAGGCATCACTTAAAGAATTAAGATCACCTATGAATAACTAAGATCACATATGAATAACTAATAATGACTAAGTTATATTTCTAGTTACTTCCTTCTTCATTATTTATATGGAAATAGGCTGAGGCTTCTGGCTCCTGCCTCAGCACTTATGGAACGTCTGCCCTACACCTCCCAGGGTGTAGAGTCCCCTGGGCCTGAGCTCCATGTACAACCTGCCCATTGAGGCTCCCACTTCCGTGACTCCTCACCAGCCTTCCAGAACCGCCTCCCACAAATTGGTGTCTCAAGGTTGGCTGTGGGGGGAGTTGAATGAAGACATCTGTGTCCAGCCTAGTTCCCTAAAGACATCCCAT
>NW_022442472.1:2641-4460 GCF_009761245.1 Sapajus apella
ACTGTCTCAGGGGTAAGCCCTAAGCTGAGAAACCGTCAAGGCAGGGAAGGTGAATGCAGGAGAAATGTGCTCCCTTACTTGGATGGGCATCCATGAACCTCAGCCTTCCCCTATAGCCTTCAAGGCAGGAAGCTGAGCCCCTCAGACCCAGGCAGTGGGCTCCCCATCTCCCCAGAGATCCCCAGATGGCTGCACCCCTGAATGAGAATAGGAGATACTCAGTGCTAGCTTGTGAGGCAGGAAGAGCACAGTTTCATAGGGGAAAAAGGAGGCAATGATGGGATAGGGAGCGGTGCTGGTGAAATCCCCTCCTTTCCCAGAATTCCTAAGGGTTATTTCAACTGCTGGACTAAGCTTAGGTTTTGTTTTAAATCTTGCTCAGATTCCTATGTAAGGGCTCTGGGAGTCATGCCCTATCAATCACAAATTTTCATCAGATGGGTTTTGTTTAGCACTGTATATCACGACTTACTTTCCATTCGGACTCTGGCATAACATTATGTGACAAAGAAGGATGTCTAAGTATTTTACCCCATTACTAGTTTATTTGCCATGTTTTGTTATTTATTTATTTAATTTATTTATTTTTGAGATGGAGTCTCTCTCTGTCACCAGGCTGGAATGCACTGCTGTGATCTCAGCTCACTGCAATCTATACTCTCTGGGTTCAAGCGTTTCTCCTGCCTCAACCTCCTGAGTAGCTGGGATTACAGGCTTCTGCCACCCTGCCCAGCTAATTTTTTTATTTGGTAGTGAAGGCGTTTCCTCATTTTGGTCAGGCTAGTCTTGAACTCCTGACCTCAGGTGATCCGCCCACCCCAGCCTCCCAAAGTGCTGGGATTACAGGCGTGAGCCACCATGCCAGGCTACAGTCTTTTATCTTAACCTGAACATTTTATATCTATTGTCCCCCAGGTCTTTAGACAAACTGAACCAATTGTCAACCAGAAAATGTTTAAATTTATTTGTAACGAGCTGGAAGCCCCTCCCCAGCATTCCCCCACCTTGCCTCCCACTTCTTTGAGTTGTCCTCCTTTCTGGACTGAACACTGTATTTCTTAATGTATTTGATTGATGTCCCATGCCTCCCTAAAAATGCACAAAACCAAGCTGTGCCCCAGCCACCTTGGGAGCATGTTCTCAGGATCTCTTGAGGGCTGTATCATGGGCCATGTTCTCAGGGTCTCCTGAGGGCCATGTCATGGGCCGTGGTCTCAGGATCTCCTGAGGGCCGTGTCATGGGCCGTGTTCTCAGGATCTCCTAAGGGTCGTGTCATGGGCCATGTTCTCGGGACCTCCTGAGGGCCGTGTCATGGGCCATGTTCTCAGGATCTCCTGAGGGCCGTGTTATGGGCCATGGTCTCAGGATCTCCTAAGGTCTGTGTCATGGGCCATGGTCACTCATATTTGGCTCAGAATAAGTATCTTCAAATATTTTACAGAGTTTCACTCTTTTTGTTGACACATGATTAAAGAAACATCCATAAAACAGAAATGCCAGATGATGGCAGGAGAAGCAAGGAACTATCAGGCAGCAAATTTACATAACAACAAGAAAGGAGCTGTTAGAATTAGATACAGAGATGAGCCTGGGCTGATAGAACCCTAATGAACAAACAAAATTTGGGGGCTCTGCCGGCGGAGACCTTCTGGGTTCACACAGTGCTAGGTATGACCAATGCCCACCCAGACTTAATTATACACTCATTGCCCACCAAATCACACTCCCACCAGTGCCACGGCAGGTCCAAGCATGGTATTTAGTATGAAGCGGTGGCATCTCAATTCTAAGAAATCTCTACTTTTTTCCTAGAAAACC
>NW_022442473.1:0-4460 GCF_009761245.1 Sapajus apella
ATGACGTTTCTCCAAAAAGCTGCGTTTGGATATTCCTGAGTGAATGGGAGTATAGGGTTTAATGAGAAATATCTTGCTCTAAAACAAAAACGGAGCTATGTAACAGAATGATTGTCAAGGGGCATATTAAACTTACTGAGGTAAACAATTGTGTGAATGTAGCTGTTCACCAACCCTTTCTTTGGAGAATCTGGCAAGAGATATTTACAGCCATATACAGACACTTTAGAATTAGCGGTAATATCGCATCTAAACCATACGAGAAACGTCTCTTTCAAACTGCTCCACTGTGTGTTGGTTCACCTTCAGAAGTTGCATCTATGTTTAGATGCTGCGAGTTAGAAACACGTTTCTCCTAAAAGCTTCGTTTCGATATTCCTGAGTGAATGGGAGCATAGGGTTTAATGACAAATATCTGGCTCTAAAACAAAAAAGGAGCTATGTAGCAGAATGATTGTGAAGGTGTATATTAAACTTACAGAGTTAAACAATTGTGTGAATGTAGCAGATTACTAAACCTTTCTTTGGAGAATCTGGAAAGAGATATTTCCAGCCATATACAGACTCTTAAGAATTATCTTTAAGTTCGCATCTAAATCATACGAGAAACGTCTCTGTCAAACTGCTCTACTCTGTGTTCATTCACCTTCGGAAGTTGCATCTATGTTTAGATTCTGCGAGTTAGAAACACGTTTCTCCAAAAAGCTGCGTTTGGATATTCCTGAGTGAATTGTAGCATAGTGTTTAATGAGAAATATCTTGCTCTGAAACAAAAACGGAGCTATGTAGCAGAATGATTGTCAAGGTGTATATTAAACTTACAGAGTTAAAGACTTGTGTGAATGTAGCAGTTCACTAACCCTTTCTTTGGAGAATCTGGAATGAGATATTTCCAGCCGTATACAGATTCTTAAGAATTAACTTTAAGATCGCATTTAATCATACGAGGAACGTCTCTTTCAAACTGCTCTCTTATGTCTTCGTTCACCTTCGGAAGTTAGAACTATGTTTAGATTCAGAGAGTTAGAAACACGTTTCTTCTAAAAGCTGCATTTGGATATTCCTGAGTGAATAGGAATAATGGGTGTAATGAGAAATATCGGGCTCTAAAACCAAAGCAGAGCTATGTAGCAGAATGATGGTCAAGGTGTATATTAAACTTACAGAGTTAAACAATTGTGTGAATGTAGCAGTTCAGAAAACCTTTCTTTGGAGAATCTGGAAAGAGATATTTCCAGCCATATACAGGCTCCTAAGAATTAGCGGCAAGATCGTGTCTAAACCACAGGAGAATCCTCTCTTTCAAACTGCTCTCTTATGTGTTCGTTCCCCTTTGGAAGTTTCATCCATGTTTAGATTCAGCGAGTTAGACACAGGTTTCTTCTAAAAGCTGCGTTTGGATATTCCTGGGTTATTGGGAGTATAGGGTGAAATGAGAATTATCTGGTTCTAAAGCAAAACCAGAGCTATGTAGAAGAATGATTGTGAAGGTGTGTATTCAACTTACAGAGTTAGACAGATGTGTGAATGTAGAGGTTCAGAAACCCTTTCCTTGGATAATGTGGAAAGAGATATTTCCAGCCATGTACATTCTCTTAAGAATTAGCTTCAAGATCCCGTCTAAACCACAGGAGAAACGTCTCTTTCAAACTGCTATGCTCTGTGTTCGTTCACCTTAAGAACTTGCATCTATGTTTCAATTCAGCGAGTTAGAAACACTTTTCTTCTAAAAGCTGCGTGTCGATATTCTTGAGTGAATGGGAGTATACAGTGTAATGAGAAATATCTGTCTCTAAAACAAAAACGGAGTTATGTAGCAGAATGATTGTCACGGTGTATATTCAACTTACAGAATTAAACAATTCTGTGAATGTAGCAGTTCATAAACCCTTTCTGTGGACAATCTGGAGAGAGATATTTCCAGCCATATACTGGCTCCTAAGAATTAGTTTTAAGATCGCCTCCAAATCACAGGAGAAACGTCTCTTTCAAACTGCTCCGCTGTGTGTTTGTTCACATTCGGAAGTTGCATCTATGTTTAGATTCAGCGAGTCAGAAAAACGTTTCTCCAAATAGCGGCGTTTGGATATTCCTGAGTGAATCGGAGTTTAGGGTGTAATGAGAAATATCGGGATCTGAAACAAAAACGGAACTATGTAGCAGAATGATTGTCAAGGTGTATATTCAACTTAGAGAGGTAAACAGATATGTGAATGTAGCAGTTCAGAAAACCTTTCCTTGAAGAATGTGGAAAGAGATATTTCCAGCCACAAACAGGCTTATAAGAATTGCTTTAAAATCGCGTCTAAACCACAGGAGAAACGTCTCTTTCAAACTGTTCTTCTCTGTGTTCGTTCACCTTAGAAAGCTGCATATATGTTTAGATTCAGCGGGTTAGAAACACGTTTCTTCTAAAATCTGCGTTTGGATATTCCTGAGTCAATGGGAGTATAGGGTGTAATGAGAAATATCGGGCTCTAAATCAAAAACGGAGCTATGTAGCTGAATGATTGTCAAGGTGTATATTCAACATATAGAGTTAAACAGATGTGTGAATGTAGCAGTTCAGAAACCCTTTCTTTGGAGAATCTGGAAAGAGATATTTCCAGCCATAAGCAGGTTCATAAGAATTAGCGGTAAGAACGCCTCTAAACCACAGGATAAACGTCTCTTTCAAACTGCTCTGCTGTGTGTTCGTTGACCTTTGGAAGTTGTATCTATGTTTCGATTCAGGAAGTTAGAAACACGTTTCTTCTAAAAGCTGCGTGTCGATATTCTTCAGTGAATGGGAGTATACGGTGTAATGGGAAATATCTGGCTCTAAAACAACAACGGAGCTATGTAGCAGAATGATTGTCAAGGTGTATATTAAACTTACGGAGTTAAACAATTTTGTGAATGTATCAGTTGAATAACCCTTTCTTTGGAGAATCTGGAAAGAGATATTTCCAGCAATATACAGACTCTTAAGAAATAGCTATAAGATCGCGTCTAAATCACATTAGAAATGTCTCTTTCAAACTGCTCTGCTGTGTGTTCGTTCACCTTCGGAAGTTGCGACTATGTTTAGATTCAGCGAGTTAGAAACAGGTTTCTTCTAAAAGCTGCGTTTGGATATTACTAGGTTATTGGGAGTATAGGGTGTAATGAGAAATATCTGGCTCTAAAACAAAGCGGAGCTATGTAGCAGAATGATTCTCAAGCTGTATATTAAACTTGCAGAGTTAAACAATTGTGTGAATGAAGCAGATCACTAACCCTTTCTTTTGAGAATCTGGAAAGAGATATTTCCAGCCATAAACAGACTCTTAAGAATTAGCTTTAAGATCGCATCTAAATCATATGATAAACGTCTCTTTCGAACCGCTAAACTGTGTGTTCGTTCACCTTAGGAAGTTGCATCTATGTTTAGATTCTGCGAGTTAGAAACACGTTTCTCCAAAAAGCTGCGTTTGGGTATTCCTGAGTGAATGGACGTATAGGGTTTAATGAGAAATATCTGCCTCTAAAACAAAAAAGGAGCTATGTAGCAGAATGATTGTCAAGGTGTATATTAAACTTACATAGTTAAACAGATGTGTGAATGTAGCAGTTCACTAACCCTTTCGTTGGAGAATCTGGAAAGAGATATTTCCAGCCATATAGAGACTCTTAAGAATTAGCTTTAAGATCGCACCTAAATCATACGAGAAACGTCTCTTTCAAACTGCTCCACTGTGTGTTCGCGCACCTTCGTGAGTTGATTCTTTGTTTAGAGTTTGCGAGTTAGAAGCACGTTTCTCCAAAAAGCTGCGTTTGGATATTCCTGAGTGTATGGGAGTTTAGGGTTTAATGAGAAATATCTGGCTCTATAATAAATACGGAGCTATGTAGCAGAATGATTGTCAAGTTTTATATTAAAGTTACAGAGTTAAACAATTCTGTGAATGTAGCAGTTCACATACCCTTTCTTTGGAGAATCTGGAAAGAGATATTTACAGCCATGTACAGACTCTTAAGAATTAGATTTAAGATCGCATCTAAATCATACGAGAAACGTCTCTTTCAAACTGCTCCACTGTGGGATCATTCACCTCGGAACTTGCGTCTATTTTTAGATTCTGCGAGTTAGAAACACGTTTCTCCAAAAAGCTGCGTTTGGATATTCCTGAGTGAATGGGAGCTTAGGAATTAATGACAAATATCTCGCTCTAAAACAAAAACGGAGTTATGTAGCAGAATGATTGTCAAGGTGTATATTAAACTTACACATGTAAATAATGGTGTGAATGTAGCAGTTCACTAACCCTCTCTTTGGAGAATATAGAAAGAGATATTTCCAGCCATATACAAACTCTTAAGAATTAGCTTTAAGATCGCATCTAAATCATACGAGAAACGTCTCTTTCAAACTGCTCCTCTGTGTGTTCGTTTACCTTCGGAAGTTGCATCTATGTTTAGATTCTGCGAGTTAGAAACAC
>NW_022442474.1:0-354 GCF_009761245.1 Sapajus apella
TTCTCATTACAGCCTTTATTCTCAGTCACTCTGGAATATACAAACGCGGATTTTAGAAGAAAAGTGTTTCTAATTCGCTAAATCTAAACATAGAGGCAACTTCCTAAGGTGAACGAACACAAAGCACAGCAGCTTGAGAAAGAAGTTTCTCCAATGTTTTAAACGCAGTCTTACTGGTAGTTCTCATATTCCTGTATATGGCTGGAAATATCAGTTTCCAGATTCTCAAAGCAAACGATTTCTGAACTGCTGCCAACACACGTCAGTTTAACTCTGTAAGAAGATTGTACAGCTTGACAACCATTCTGCTAGATAGCTGCGTTTGGATATTCCAGAATGACTGAGACTAAAGGC
>NW_022442474.1:454-2254 GCF_009761245.1 Sapajus apella
TGTTTTAAACGCAGTCTTACTGGTAGTTCTCATATTCCTGTATATGGCTGGAAATATCAGTTTCCAGATTCTCAAAGCAAACGATTTCTGAACTGCTGCCAACACACGTCAGTTTAACTCTGTAAGAAGATTGTACAGCTTGACAACCATTCTGCTAGATAGCGGCGTTATTGATTTAGAGCAGGATATTTCTCATTACTGCCTTTAGTCTCAGTCATTCTGGAATATCCAAACGCAGCTTTTAGAAGAAACGTGTTTCTAACTCGCTGAATATAAACATACATGCAACTTCCTAAGGTGAACGAACACAAAGGAGAGCACTCTGAACTAGACGTTTCTTCAGTGTTTTAAACGCATTCTTACTGCTAGGTCTTAAATGCCTGGGTAAGGCTGGAAATATATGTTCCCAGATCCTCGAAGCAAAGGATTTCTGAACTGCTGCAAAAACACATCAGTTTAACTCTGTATGTTGATTGCACAGGTTGACAACCATTCTGCTAGATAGTTGCATTTTTGTTTTAGAGCAAGATATTTCACCTTACCGCCTTTAGTCTCTGTCATTCTGGAATATCCAAACGCAGCTTTTAGAAGAAACGTGTTTCTAACTCGCTGAATCTAAACATTGATGCAACTTCCTAAGGTGAACGAACACAAAGCAGAGCAGTTTGAACTAGACGTTTCTCCAGTGTTTTAAACGCATTCTTACTGCTAGGTGTTAAATACCTCTGTAAGGCTGGAAATATCTGTTCCCAGATTCTCGAAGCAAAGGATTTCTGAATGCTGCAAACACACATCAGTTTAACTCTGTAAGTTGATTGTACAGCTTGACAACCATTCTGCTGGATAGGTGCGTTTTTGTTTTAGAGCAAGATGTTTTTATTACGGCCTACAGGCTCTTTCACACTGGAATATCCAAACGCTGCTTTTCGAAGAAACGTGTTTCTAACTCGCTGAATCTAAACATAGATGCAACTTCCTAAGGTGAACGAACACAAAGCAAAGCAGTTTGAACTTGATGTTTCTCCTGTGTTTTAAATGCAGTCTTACTTTTAGTTCTTATAAGCCTGTATATGGCTGGAAATATCTGTTTCCATATTCTCCATCGAAAGGATTTCTGAACTACTGCACACACATGTCAGTTTAACTCTGTAAGAAGATTGTACAGCTTGACAAGTATTCTGCTAGATCGCTGCGTTTTTGTTTTAGAGCAAGATATTTCCCACTACCGCCTTTAGTCTCAGTCATTCTGGAATATCCAAACGCATCTTTAAGAAGAAACGTGTTTCTAACTCGCTGAATCTAAACATAGATGCAACTTCCTAAGGTGAACGAACACAAAGCAGAGCAGTTTGAACTATACGTTTCTACTGTGTTTTAAAAGCAGTCTTACTGCTAGGACTCAAATGCCGGGGTTAGGCTGAAAATATCTGTTTCCAGATTCCCCAAAGGAAAGATTTCAGAACCTCTGCACACACACATCAATTTAACTCCATAAGATGATTTTAGGGCTTGACAACATTTTGCTGGATAGATGCGTTTTTGTTTTAGAGCAAGATATTTCTCATTACAACCTATATTCTCAGTCACTCCGGAATATCCAAACGCAGCTTTTAGATGAAACGTGTTTCTAACTCGCTGAATCTAAACATAGATACAACTTGCGCAGTTGAACGAACACAAACCAGAGCAGTTTGAACTAGACGCTTCTCCAGTGTTTTAAACGCAGTCTTACTGTTAGTTCTCATATGCCTGTATATGGTTGGAAATATCTGTCTCCAGATTCTCGAAGCAAAGGATTTC
>NW_022442474.1:2354-2935 GCF_009761245.1 Sapajus apella
ATCTAAACATAGATGCAACTTCCTAAGGTGAACGAACACAAAGTAGAACAGTTTGAACTTGACGTTTATCCTGTGTTTTAAACGCAGACTTACTGCTAGTTCTTAAATGCCTGTGTAAGGCTGGAAATATCTGTTTCCAGATTACCGGAAGAAAAGATTTCAGAACCTCTGCACACACACATCAATTTAACTCACTAAGATGATATTACAACTTTACAACCATTCTGCTAGATTGCTGCGTTTTTGTTTCGAGTAAGATGTTTCTGATTACGGCCTGCAGACTCTTTCACC
Source organism: Sapajus apella (assembly GCF_009761245.1). Lineage (NCBI taxonomy): Eukaryota > Metazoa > Chordata > Mammalia > Primates > Cebidae > Sapajus > Sapajus apella. Next base: position 2,646 of record NW_022442474.1, read on the forward strand.
CTGGAATTTCCAAACGCTGCTTTTAGAAGAAACGTGTTTCTAACTCGCTGAATCTAAACATAGATGCAACTTCCTAAGGTGAATGAACACAAAGCAGAGCAGTTCCAACAAAACGTTTCTCCTGTGTTTTAAATGCAGTCTTACTGCTAGTTCTTATAAGCCTGTTTATGGCTGGAAATATCTGTTTCCAGATTCTCCAATGAAAGGATTTCTGAACTATTGCACACACACGTCAGTTTAACTCTGTAAGAAGATTGTACAGCTTGACAACCATTCTGCTAGATAGCTGC
>NW_022442474.1:2945-4449 GCF_009761245.1 Sapajus apella
TTTGCTTTAGAGCAAGATAAGTCTCATTACAGACTTTAGTCTCAGTCACTCTGGAATATCCAAACGCAGATTTTAGAAGAAACGTTTTTCTAACTCGCTGAATCTAAACATAGATGCAACTACCTAAGGTGAAAGAACACAAAGCAGAGCAGTTTGAAATAGACGTTTCTCCAGTGTTCTAAACGCAGTCTTACTATTAGTTCTCAGATTCCTGTATATGGCTGGAAATATCTGTCTCCAGATTCTCGAAGCAAAGGATTTCTGAACTGCTGCAAACACACATCAGTTTAACTCTGTATGTTGATTGCACAGCTTGACAACTATTCTGCTAGATGGCTACGTTTTTGTTTTAGAGCAAGATATTTCTCATTACCAACTTTAGTCTCAGTCATTCTGGAAAATCCAAACGCAGCTTTTAGAAGAAACGTGTTTCTAACTCGCTGAATATAAACATAGATGCAACTTCCTAAGGTGAACGAACACAAAGCAGAGCAGTATGAACTAGACGTTTCTCCAGTGTTTTAAACGCAGTCTTACTGTTAGTTCCCATATGCCTGTATATGGCTGGAAATATCTGTCTTCAGATTCTCGAAGCAAAGGATTTCTGATCTGCTGCAAACACACATCAGTTTAACTCTGTATGTTGATTGCACAGCTTGGCAACCATTCTGCTAGATGGCTACGTTTTTGTTTTAGAGCAAGATATTTCTCATTACCGACTTTAGTCTCAGTCATTGTGGAATATCCAAACGCAGCTTTTAGAAGAAACGTGTTTCAAACTCGCTGAATCTAAACACAGATGCAACTTCCTAAGGTGAACGAACACAAAGCAGAGCAGTTTGAACTTGATGTTTATCCTGTGTTTTAAACGCAGTCTTACTGCTAGGTCTTAAATGCCTGTGTAATGCTGGAATTATCTGTTTCCAGATTAACCGAAGAAAGGTTTTCAGAACTTCTGCACACACACGTCAATTTAACTCATAAGATGATGTTACAACTTGACAAATATTCTGCTAGACAGCTGCGTTTTCGTTTTAGAGCAAGATATTTCCGATTACGGCCTGCAGGCTCTTTCACAATGGAATATCCAAATGCTGCTTTTAGAAGAAACGTGTTTCTAACTCGCTGAATCGAAACATACATGCAACTTCCTAAGGTGAACGAATAGACAGCAGTGCAGTTTGAACTAGACGCTTCTCCTGTGCTTTAAACGCAGTCTTACTGCTAGGTCTTAAACGCCGGTACACGTCTGGAAATGTCTGTTTCCAGATTCTCCAACTAAAGGATTTCTGAACTACTGCACACACAGGTCAGTTTAACTCTGTAAGAAGATTGTACAGCTTGACAACCATTCTGCTAGATAGCTGCGTTTTTGTTGTAGAGCAAGATATTTCTCATTACGGCCTTTACTCTCACACACTCTGGAATATCCAAACGCAGATTTTAGAAGAAACGTTTTTCTAACTCGTTGAATCTAAACATATATGCAACTTCCTAAGGTAAA
>NW_022442475.1:0-962 GCF_009761245.1 Sapajus apella
TTTAAAAAAAAAAAAAAAATTTTTTTACGTACACCCAAAAGTAGCATTAACTAGCCAAGTAATCTGTATTCTCGGAATGTATTTCTTTCCCATAGGTACGACTCCCTCACTGGAGTTCCTGTCAGCCAGCAGAACCTGCTGCTGGAGAAGGCCAGTGTCCTCTTCAACACTGGGGCCCTCTATACCCAGATCGGGACCCGGTGCAATCGGCAGACGCAGGCTGGGCTGGAGAGTACCATAGACGCCTTTCAGAGAGCCGCAGGTATGTCTCCTCTAGGGCTGCCTGGACAGAGCCTGGGGCCTGCCCAGGGCATCAGGGGACCCCCCCCACTGAAGAGGGTCTACAGGTCATCCCTCGCAAGGGCCAAACTAGTCTCCATCACTGGTGTAACTCCCCATTAAGAAACTTGCTCAGTGGTTCATACCTGATGGCTGATGCACATGGTGAATCCTGTGGCTGACGATGAATCTTTTCCAAACAAGTGGCCCTTGGGATGGCAGTGCATTGACTGTTTCAACACTGTCATGAAGATCAGAATAACTTTTCCCAAATAGTGAAATTGTAGGCTGCTTTTTTTTGTATTAGGTGTACCTTATCAGTACATATTGCCCTCTGTGCCCTTTGTATCACCTGCATTCTGCCAACTTCTCCAGCTTGTGGTGGGTGATCTCAACCCTTTGTCAAGTGAGGCATTCAAAGGATGTCTCATAGCTCAGGTTCCTTCTTCTGGGAACTGTCTTTTTTATTTTATTTTATTTTATTTTATTTAGAGATAGAGTCTCGCTCTTTTCACCCCAGCCGAAGTGCAGTGGCACAATCTCCACTCACTGCAGCCTCTGCCTACTGGGTTCAAGCAATTCTCCTGCCTCAGCCTCCCAAGTAGCTGGGGTTACAGGCACCCGCCACCATGCCCGGCTAATTTTTGTATTTTTAGTAGACATAAGGTTTCCCCATGTTCACC
>NW_022442475.1:1062-4458 GCF_009761245.1 Sapajus apella
CTCGAACTCCTAACCTCAAGTGATCTGCCTGCCTCAGCCTCCAAAGTGCTGGAATTACAGGCATGAGCCACTGCACCCAGCCTTTATTTTTTTTTTGAGGAGACGGAGTTTCACTCATGTTACCCAGGCTGGAGTGCAATGGTGCAATCTCGGCTCACCGCAACCTCCACCTCCTGGGTTCAGGCAATTCTCCTGCCTCAGCCTCCTGAGTAGCTGGGATTACAGGCACGCACCACCATGCCCAGCTAATTTTTTTGTATTTTTAGTAGAGATGGGGTTTCACCATGTTGACCAGGATGGTCTCGATCTCTTGACCTCGTAATCTACCCGCCTCGGCCTCCCAAAGTGCTGGGATTACAGGCTTGAGCCACCGTGCCCGGCCTAGGTTTAAGCAATTCTTCTGCCTCAGCCTCCCAAGTAGCTGGGACTACAGGCACGCACCACGACGCCCAGCTAATTTTTTTGTTTTTTGAGATAGAGTTTCACTGTGTCGCCAGGCTGGAGTACAGTGGCACAGTCTTGGCTCACTGCAATCTCTGCCTCCTGGATTCAAGCGATTCTCATGCTTCAGCCTCCCAAGTAGCTGGGATTATAGGCACACACCTCCACACCCAGCTAATTTTTGTATTTGTAGTAGAGACGGGGTTTCACCATGTTGGCCAGGCTGGTCTCGAACTCCTGACCTCAGGTGATCCACCCTCCTCAGCCTCGCAAAGTGCTGGAATTACAGCTTCTGGGGACTTTCAATTGCTTTTCCCATTCTAACCTCTTTTTTTCCCAGCCACTCACTGAGGAAACTTGTCTTAGTTTAAGAGGTGCTGGGTAGAGGAGAAAAGCAGCTGAGTGCTTACACATATAGAGGATGGGCTTCACAAAACCCAGTGCTGTGGGTGAGCCTGGTGCGGCTCACACATGCCCATGGGTTCTGCCTTGCTCCCCTGTAGCAGGGCCTGTGTCTGGGTCAGACTCTGCATGGGGATGGATGCAAGAGCAGGGCACAGTGCAGACCACAGTGTGGTCCCCATGTCCTCACGTTAGCGCTATAGCGTGTTGCCTTCTGGGTTGACCATCAACATTCTGCTTAGGGGCGTGAGTTCCTTCCACCTGTGTAGATCATTGTCTGATATCACTTTGCCCTGCCAGCTCCTGAAGAACCGTAGCTTGGCCACTTTGACTCATTGTGGAATTTCTGCTGCTAAAATGATTGGTCCTACCAGCCTGGGTCACATTGCAAGACCCTGTCTCTACAAAATATTTAAAAATTAGCCGGGCACGGTGGTGCATGCCCATGGTCCCAGCTACTCCAGAGGCTAAGATGTGAGGATCACTGAAGACCAGGAGTTGGAGGCTGCAGTGAGCTATGATTGCACCACTGCGCTCCAGCCTGGGTGACAGAGTGGGACTCCATCCCTAAAAAAAATTTTTTTTTAATTAAAAAATAGGCTGGGTGCAGTGACTCATGCCTATAATCCCAGCATTTTGGGAGTCTGAGGTGGCTGGATTGCTGGAGCCCAGGAGTTTGAGATTAGCCTGGGCAACATGGCGAAACTCCATCTCTATAGAAAGTACAAAATTAGCTGGGAGTGGCGGTGCATTGCCTGTAGTTTCAGCTACTTGGGAGGCTGAGATGGGAGGATCAGCTAAGGTTGTGATAAGCCAAGATCGTGCCATTGCACTCCAGCCTGGGCAACAGAGCAAGACCCTGTCTCAAAAAAATGATTATTTAAAAAAATAAAAGATTGGTCCCCTGGGATGAAGCGATGTGCTAAGATTCTAAGTACGAGTCGATTTCTTTTGCTGTAAATCTTTTTTCTGGACTCATGTTTCTGAGGAATCTTAGGCAGGCATGCTTGTGTCCTGTCTCCGAGATTACAGCAGTGGAGACAAACTGTAGACAAAATGAAGCAGGGAGAACAGTGGGGAGTGTGAGAGAGCCCCCGGGGAGCTCACAAGCAGCAGGTGCCCTCCCTCTGCAGGCTGGGTTTTTTTTTTTTGCTCAGCAACAAAACCAGAGGAACCAGTTAGATGAGATTCATGTCAGAGATTCTATTTCAGTTACAGATTGATTGTCAGCTAGTGCTTCAAACAGTTAATTTTCTAAACTATAAAGAAGTCAGTGGAGGGCTGCAGCGTGAAATTTTCCATTGGAGCGCATGGGCTGATTTTTTTTTTTTTTTTTTGAGATGGAATCTCACTCTGTCCCCCAGGCTGGAGTGCAGTGGTGAGATCTCAGCTCACTGCAAACTCTGCCTCCCAGGCTCAAGCGATTCTCCGACCTCAGCCTGTTGAGTAGCTGGGATTACAGGTGTGTACCACCATGCCTGGCTAATTTTTATAATTTTAGTAGAGGCAGCGTTTTGCCATGTTAGCCAGGCTGGTCTCCAACTCCTGACCTCAAGTGATCCACCCACCTTGGCCTCCCAAAGTACTGGGATTACAGGCGTGAGCCACCTTGCCTGGCCAGAATAGATCTTCCTTGAGGTCCAGGGGAAAAGCCCTGGACTGCTGAATAACTCAGGTTTTATGTGTGAGCCTGGCCCCCTGTGAGTCCCTCAGTTCTTCTGCCTGCTGTCTGGTTTCACCTCCATGCCTGTCATAATGGAATTTTGTCCCAGGTGACACAGGAGTTGAGGGAACAGGCTGTTTTGTTTTTGTTTTTGTTTTTGTTTTTTAACTCAGTAGAGATGTAAGTGTTTCAGAAGATAATCCAGTTTTTAAAAGTTATGTTAAAAGGTGGGGTGGGGTGGCTCACACCTGAAATCCCAACAGCTTGGGAGGCCAAGGTGGGCAGATCACCAGATCAGGAGTTCAAGACCAGCCTGACCAACATGGAGAAACCCCGTCTCTACTAAAATACAAAAATTAGCTGGATTTGGTGGTGTGTGGCTATAATCCCAGCTACTCTGGAGGCTGTGGCAGGAGACTCACTTGAACCCAGGAGGCAGAGGTCACAGTGAGCCAAGTTTGTGCCACTGTACCCCAGCCTGGGCAACAGAGCGAGACTCTGTCTCAAAAAAAAAAAAAAATTGTGTTAAAAAAAATGTGTGTATGTGTGTGTGTGTGTGTGTGTGTGTGTGTGTGTGTGTGTGTGTATTTTTATATATACAGAGAGAACTATTTTAATCTTTTTTAATTATAAAATACACAACATAAAATTATTATTTAATTATTTTATTAAATTTTTAAATTATCCTACCAACCAGAAGCACATTTTAACCATTTTTAAGTGTGGAGTTCATTGGCATTAAGTACATTCATATATTCATACATTCATAGTGTTGTGCAGCCATTACCACTAAACATGTCCAGAGCTTAAAAAAAATTTCTTTTTGGTTAGGCAAGGTGGCTCACACCTGTAAGCCCAGCACTTTGGGAGAGCTGAGTCAGGAGGATCAT
>NW_022442476.1:0-4458 GCF_009761245.1 Sapajus apella
AATAGTTAGCAAGTGTCCATGTCAGCTGAGAAATATAAAATTACTTTTTAGGAAGAAAAAGTTGCTACTGAGAAATATGCTTGCTATCAGACAGTTTGTCAGTGATGCCATGTTTTGACTGACATTGTCAATCACTGAGTTACAGTGGATAATCAATGCTGTCATTTAAAAACCTCCCAGTGTATGACGTAATAGTTGGGATGACACTCTCAAACTTCACTGACGGTGACTGGGGTCCATGAGCAGCAGAGGCCTGATTCACAATGGCAGTCAAAACTGATATTCACTTGATATTCTAGAAGCCCCAGAAAATGACATTTCTCGTCAAGACAGAGAAATGCATCTTACTATGTCAGGTGATGTCTCCTCCTGAAGGCTTTAAGTGTACCCTCCTCTGCGTGTTCAAAAGGAGCTTTGGGGAATGTAGACAGGGGCTGGAGTGTGTGGAGCTGGGTGGTTGACAAGCATGGACTGAGCTGCTGCTGGACCATTCTCCTTGGTGCTGAAGGAAGGCAAAAGAGAGGGCCAGAAAGAAAGGAAAGAGCTTTGGCTTCCTAGCTAGGGCAGCCTCATCAACGTGAAATTGTCATTTGAAGAACCGGTTACTACAGAAAGGCAGTGTACTAGAGAGACAGGAAGAAGATTAGGGCTGCCTAGAACCAGGGCTGTGAGGGTTGGAGAACACATAGGAGTGGCTACCAACAGGGTTTCTTTGAGGGGCAATGAACAGGTTCTAAAATTGGATTGTTAACCATGGTTGCACAAGTGTGTAAATATAGGAAACACACTGAATTACTCATTTTAAATGGGTAATGGTTTGCATGTTAAGTATGTCTCATTTTCTTTTTTCTTTTTTTTTTTCAAAAGAAGGGGTACATTGCTGATTTTTAGCTGTAGAGTTTACCTGGAATAATAGAAAGAGAAAAACAAAAAACCATGAGGATTAGCTCATCCTGGGTCCTGTTGGCACAGGTCTTTTATTCACTTGGTGGCATTAGAAAACCAGATGGCAGGTTGGGTGAGGTGGCTCATGCATGGATCACGCGGTGGCTCCCAGCACGTTGGGAGGCCATTGCGGGCAGATCATGAGGTCAAGAGATTGAGACCATCCTGGCCAACATGGTGAGCATTCACATCATGCTCAAAATCAACTTAGAAACTGTAATAATCAACATTTTAGCTTAAAAAAAGCCCTATGTGTCAAACTTACCAACTTAGTTAAATAAAACGTAAATGAACAGATTGGAAGGATTCCATTTTCCAAAGGTGTGACACTTGCTTGCTCTTCAGCAACCATCTCTAGTTGCTTGTTTGCTTCAAAACCATCCATAGGAAGGTCTTCTGTTGTAATTGACCCTAGAACTGGGAGGAAAAAGAGATTTTGTGCTTTAGAATAAGAATTGTTTCTTGTTTTAAAAAAAATACTTATTGAGTATCAACTAATTGTTAGGCATTGCGCCTGGAAAGTAAACTTTCCCATCTCTCACCTGACGTTTCCCATGCACTATGGTGAAATACTCTTCGTGTCAGTCTGCTCTGGACAATTACACATTTCAATGTCCGTACTGTCTCCTATAAGCTTATGGTATAAACATACCTGAACCCCTTCACTGTATTTTAAGAAGTTTTATTTACCATGTCCAGATAGCAAATAAAAAAAAAGTACTGCATTGCACTGTACTGTATTTGGAAAGAGAGGGGGTAAAGTAGAAGGAAAACAGAATTTGTGAGTTTTAGAGCAGTGGTTCTCCAACCACTGCTAATTTGCTTCAGGTCAGTCTTTCCTGGAGGGATAATCAATCAGTATTTTGTTAAGCACATCCTGCTGGTTCCACCCCCAGAGTTTCTGATGCTGTTGGTCTGGTTGAAAACTACTGTTTTAGAGCATGGGGCCTTTGAAGAATAATATTTTAGATTGAAATAATTTACACAATATAGTGACAGCCAAACACTGGTCTGTCAGTTAGTTACAGTCTCTGGTGTCTTTCCTATTTTTGATCTCCAAACGTCCTAATGCCTGCTTTTCTCTCAGTTAGCTCTGAGATTTGCTTTTCCTTGTTTAACACATCTCTAGCTACTACCTCTGACAATGAATCTCCTAGAAGGCCTTCTTTATGATGCCTCCACTTCGTAGAAAAAAATTAGCATGCTTTACCTGGGTCCAAGTCTTTCTCAGTATTTGGCTTTGGTGACACTTCTGAGGCATGAGTGTCCCTCATCACAGGTTGGTCCAAGTGGGTGGGCTCTTCAGGAACCTGCACATTCGGTTCTGCTCTGTTCTCTTGTGACACATTATCTTGATGCGGTGGTTGCATCTCTATAGGTGAGAAGAATGCATTGGGCTAGCACAGCTTGATGACACTACATGTTTGGCTAATCCCACTGACCATACCAGCTCCAGGGCACCTCAACATTGCCCTCCATACACAGGCATCCCATGGAGCACAACGGGGCAGGGAAATATGGGTTTCAGTTTCTTTTATTCCATTTAGAGGATGACTAAACTACATAATAACACAGAGGAGTATTTCATAAATAAATATATTTATGGTAGGGACTTCGGTAACATCTTTCCTTGGCAAACTAACCTATGCCCACACAAATAAATGTGCAAAAGAGAATTCCACTTAAGAGCAGAAATGTGAAACTTCTCTTCTGCAGAGAAGTAACATGAACTCTTGCATACACAAGCATGCTTTTTCTCACAGAACGGGTACAGACAGGGACATTCCATGGCAGGGCAGCTTGCTGAAACGTCTTTGGAATACTTTCAAGTAACTCAAAGAGTCAAAGAAAGTGAACCCATCTCCTTCCCTAAGAGGCTCAGGGGACAGTCCAATGTGATCCACAGCAAAGGTGAATTTCTTTGTATACTCCTATTTTACCCTGAAAATTCACCTGAATTTTGCATTCTCATCCAAAATACATGTTTTAATTAAATGCAAAAAGAGTTCTCCTCCCCAACTCTCAGGAAAAATTAGCACTCTGGGGAAGTACATTTGCCTTTCGCTTTCTGTCCCCCTGGTACTCTTGATTCACATACGTCTGAAAAGCCTGGATACACCAGGTGCGGTAGCTCACACACGTAATCTCAGTGCTCTGAGAGGCCAAAGTAGGAGGGTCACTTGAGGCCAAAAGGGCAAGATTGGCCTGGGCAACATATTGAGACCCTGTCTCTACAATAAATAAAAAATTAGCTGGGTACAGTGATGCACGCTTGTAGTCCTAGCCGCTTAGGAGGCTGTGGTGGGAGCTTCACTTGAGCCTAGGAGTTGGAAGCTGCAATGAGCTATGATTATCCCACTGCACTCCAGCCTGGGTGGCAGAGTGATATCCTGTCTCAAGAAAAATAAAAAAGAAAGAGAAAGAGGAAGGAAGGGAGAGTGGCCAGGAAAAGGGAAAGAAAAGAAAGAGGAAAACCTGGATGCAGAGAGTAGAAAAAGGAACTAGAAATCAGGCTTCTGTCAAGATATTGGCTTGGAGTCAATTCAACTGAATGGTTTCCCATGCATCAAATGCTGCATTAGAAGGATTCCCATCCCTGTCCCAACCTTGATTAATCTGAATGCAAGAACCTTAGGGTCCAGGAGGGTTTAACTGGAGTAAGTGCTTCCAAAAAACAGGAAGAACACGCCATCCACAAAAGATAAAACTGGAGAGAACATTGGAATTCAGCCAAGGCATTGATCTAAAAGTTATACCAGTCAATCCGTGGTTAGAGAGCAGTTATCTTATGATTGAAAAACTGTTCAATAAAAGCCTTTCATAATTTGACATGACATCTGTATTTTGTACATTACTTTGTGGTTTATATCTTTCTTTTTAGCTTTTTATAAAGTTTCCTTTTGAAAATGCTAACCAGTCTCAACTATTCCAAGGGAAACAGCAAGAAATCCTGCTCCATGCTCCAGCCTAAAAGAAGGCAGGAAGGAATATGTGGGCCTCCCTGTGTTGTCCCACCTTTAGGCACGCTGGAAACTTAGCAGAGCTTTACATGGAAGATACAAGGCACCTCAGTGAACCCTGCTCCACCTGCTTCTCCAGACCAATTCTACAAGGCCATAGGTATCTCGCCTCCCATTGCTCCACCCAAGCCTTTCTCTAGAGGTGGTGCCATCAGCAGTATGGCTGTCTTCTCTGCTGTGGAGTGCTTGTACCTGACAAAATAGATTAGGTCTTGAATGTCATCAAGCACTGCAGCCTCTTCAAACATGTTATTTTCCTTCATTCCCAGATCTCTATTTTCAACCACATGAGTGTCAAGCATTTTTTCTGCTATGCTCAGAATTTGTGACTCAGAATCTTGGAAGACCTTATCTAGGACCTTTTCCACATTATCAGGCAGGCTTTCCTGCTGTGCTGACTTCAGTTTTGATGACATTGCTTATAGCAAGGATTCCAGCTCATGGACATTAAAGTACTTCTGGAACCACTGCAAAGACTGCTGTTCTTTAAAGA
>NW_022442477.1:0-4458 GCF_009761245.1 Sapajus apella
GAGACAGAGTCTTTCTCTGTCACCAAGGTTGGAGGGCAGTGGCACGATCTCAGTCTCAGCTCACTGCTACCTCCACCTCCTGGGTTTAAGAGATTCTCCTGCCTTTGCCTCCCGAGTAGCTGGGATTACAGGGGCATGCCTGGCTAATATTTGTGTTTTTAGTAGAGATGAGGTTTTGCCATGTTGGCCAGGCTGGTCTCAAACTCCTGACCTCAGATGATCCACCTGCCTCGGCCTCCCAAAGTGCTGGGATTACAGGCGTGAGCCACTGTGCCTGGCCTTAGCTGCACACTTCTTTTTGTCTTTGGAATAGATATTAACACACCCAGGTTGCTTCCGGGGCTGGTCTCAGGCCCCACAGTGCGTGCAGCCGCTGCCCCTCTCTGACCCCCATGCTCACTTCTGTTCTCCCCATGAGTTCCCTGCTCCTCTTCCCCTTCCTCTCTTTTTTTTCAGTCTGAAAGAGGAGGCATGCTGGCTGGAAAAAAGGGACCCACATCTGTCTCTTCTGCTCTGGGATCTTTCATAGAAGCTCAAGTCCACAGACATGAATGTCCCTTGATTCTGACAAGGTGACCAGGTTCCCTTCCTCTCGCCATGCCCAGGCCTAAGAGATGGCTTACCAATGGCTGGGTGGGTGGCCTGATGAAGACAAGCTTCCAGAGAGATCCTGCAGAATCTGTTCAGCAGCCCGCCCCGGAAAGCAAAAGACATATTTTCCAAATTAACCATTGAGACAGCAGGGCACAGTGGTTCAGGCCGGGCATAGTGGTTCAGGCTGGGCACAGTGGTTCAGGCCGGGCACAGTGGTTCAGGCCTATAACCCTAGCACTTTCGGAGGCAAGGCAGGAGGATGGCTTGAGCTCAGGAGTTCGAGACCAGCCTGGACAGTGTGGCGAAACCCTGTCTCCACAAAAATAAAATAAAATAAAGTAAAATAAAAATTAGCGGGGCATGGTGGCAGGCACCTGTAATCCCAGCTGCTCAGGAGGCTGAGGTGGGAGAATCTCTTGAGCCCAGGAGTTTGAGGCTGCAGTGAGCTGAAATCACACCACTGCACTCCAGCCTGGGCAACGAAGCCAGACCCTGTCTAAAAAATAAAAGAAAACATTGAACCCTTTGGTTGTCCTGGCCGGCAGGGACCACGGGACAGCCCTTGGCATTGGGGGGTGGGTCTTGGAAATCCTGCCCTCCTGGCCTCCTTGTCGGTGGGAGTGGCCTGAGCTCCCTGGCGGGTCTTCTGCCCCCCCCTCCCTCTTTTGCATGTCCTTGTCAGCTCAGACAGCAGGGGGCGCTGCAGGACTGGCTGGACGGTCAGGCGGGGGAGCAGGAGAGCGGGCCTTTAAGCCAGGTCCATAGGAAGACACACTGCCTGCCCCGGGCCTGCAGCCAGCACCAAGTAGTGGGTGGGAGGGCTTTGTACCCTCTGTCACTCTCCTCCACCCTAAGCCACGTCTGCCACGCTGAGGTTGGCCAGCCCTGGCGCTGCTGGGCCCCGCAGTTTTCTCCGATGACTTCGGTGGTTTCCTGTGCACAGGGGTGTGAAGGCCCTTTCATCATTCATCACCTCCTCTCCCCACCCACCTCGCTGGGTCCGCCAGCCCCTCCTGCTGGCCTGAGTTCTGCTCACCTGCCCTCCCCACTCCAGGGAGCTTGGCCTGCAAGGGTGTAGGGGCCCAGGACTTCAGTCAGTGTCTTTGGGGTCCGGCCGGCCCCACCCCATAGGCCCACCTGGATCTGCCCCAGGTCAGTGGTTCCTGTTCGCAGCAGCCTTGGGCCTCCTGCCTTCCAAGAGTGTTTGGGCCTTGGCAGGGGCCCCACCCAACAGGATAGAGAAAGGGTCAGGGAGGTGAGAAGGGGGAGATGGCCAAAGCCCCCAGTTGGTCAGGAGCGGTGGCAGGCAGGGGACCCTGGGGAGATGTTTCTGGAGATGGCCTGGAGCTGACACCCTCCCTCTGTCACCAGGCAGGAACCTGGGAGTCTTCTCCCCTCCCTGCTTCCCCCCACCCTCTCCAGTCCACCCCCCCCCAAACCTAGCTAGCAGAGCCTGGTGAGCCTCTGGGGTGCCTTTCGGGGGGCACACAGGCCTCTCTCAGTGAGGGGCCGGGCTGGCTGCTACCGCTTGGGAAAGAGGGGAAGGTGAGGGGTCACCCCAGGCCCGCCATGAGCCACGCGCTTCCTCCCTCCAAGGCCTGCACACCTCACTCCAGGGGCCTGCACACCTCACTCCCTCACCCCTGCCCACCCAGGGGAAGGTGCGCTCCCTGCCCGGCCTCCCTCACTTTCTCTAGGAAAGAGAATTGAGGTCTTCTTTCAGTTCTTTCTGAAGAAAGTGGGTCAGGGCCTGACTTTGCCAGACGATTGTCATGAGGCTTGTGCTCTCCTCTGACTCAGTTTCCTCCTTCTGAACAGTGGAGGTGGGCTTGGGGAGGGGACAGTGAGGGCACTAGGGTCTCTTTCACACAGACCAGCTCCCTCCCGGAATCTCAGGACCTTGTCCTCCCAGCCTGGCATGAGGGGTTGGGTCCTCCCATCCCCCAGCCGAGCCTGGGCGGAGGGCTCCTCTAGTCTGGACTTGGGTATGACCCCCTTCCCGCTGCTCCTTCCAGCCTGCCCTCTCCACGGTGCTGGAAGTCAAAGAGTTAATCACATCTGCGGCGGCTCCTTCCTGGACTCCTCCAAGATATATATTTAGCAGGCGGGGCGGGGTGGGGCGAGAGAGGCGTGCCAAGATGCCCTGGCACCACAGCCCCTGCCTTACCACACCACTCTTTGGAGGAAGGGGTGGGCAGGCAGTGCCACGGGAGCTGGGTGGGATGGAGGAAGGGACGCATCTAGATAGAGGGAAGGGGCAGGAACGTGAGTTGGCTCTAAGTGGAAGGCTGTGGTCTCTTAGGGGACTTCGAGGCCCTGTGTGTGGGGTTGGGGGAGGAGGTTGCTCTTTATCCATGAAAGAAAGACCCAGTAACTGTCTCGCAGGGATGTAGAAAGATTGTGAAAAAGGGCTGGAAACGGGCCGGGCACAGTGGCTTATGCCTGTATGCCTGTAATCCTGGCACTCTGGGAGGCCAAGGTGGGTGGATCTCGAGGTCAAGAGTTCAAGACCAGCCTGGCCAACATAGTGTAACACCTTCTCTACTAAAAGCAAAAAATTAGCCAGGCGTGGTGGCAGACGGCTATAATCCCAGCTACTCAGGAGGCTGAGGCAGGAAAATTGCTTGAACCTGGGAGGCGGAGGTTGCAGTGTGCAGAGATCACGCCATTGCACTCTAGCCTTCAAGATTCCGTCTCAAAAAAAAAAAAAAAAAAAAACAGGGGCCAGAAACAGCTTAACCGTGAAGGTGATGGGGCTGGTCTGGCTGGAAGACCTCCTACCACCCATTGAAATGGCTGGGACCCCTGGCCAGAGAGCCCGGTGGGAGCACCCTCTTGTGCCACCACCACTTGTATTTGAGAGGGACTCAAAGGTGGGCGGGGTAGGGAAGCTTTAGGGTGGTATCAATCAGAAAGTGTCTGCGACAGATTTCCATTGATTTAAAGGATTATTTGCCGAGGTCGAGGATGCTCCAGAAAAAGAGAAACACAAGTTGTGGTAAGATCTGTGGCCTGTGCTTTTTCCAAAGAGTTTCGAGGGCTTCAAAATTTAAAGAGGGGGCTGGGTGCGGTATCCCACCCCTACAACCCCAGCACTCCCAAGGTGGGTGGATCACCTGAGGTCGGGAGTTTGAGACCAGCCTGGTCAACATTGTGAAACCCTGTATCTACTAAAAATACAAAAATTAGCGGGCACCTGTAATCCCAGCTACTTGGGAGTCTGAGGCAGGAGAATTGCTTGAACCCGGAAGGTGCAGGTTGCAGTGAGCCGAGATCGTGCCGCTGCACTCTAGCCTGAGCAATAAGAGCAAGACTTCATCTCAAAAACAAAAAAATTTAAAAGGGGAAGAGCAGGCAGGAGGGAAAGGAAGAAAGAAAAAAAAAATAGGGAGAGAGAAAGCAGGCAATGAGGCAAGGGGTTGTATTGTTGTGAGGCTCTGATTAGCACTCACTGAATCTACATTTTACATATGAAAAGAGGTGTGCTTAATAAATCTACGTTGCTGGATCCGAGTCATGGCGTCAAAAAAAAAAAAAAAAAAAAATAAATAAATCAATCTACATTTTACATGTTTTACATGAGATAAAGTAAGCATGTGAAATGACAGCTGTCTGTTTGGGAACAAAAGGAAGGGAGGTTTTTTGTTTGTTTTTTTGTGACTCAGCCAGGCACAGGGTCCCTCACCTGTTATCCCAGCACTTCGGGAGGCAGAGGCAGGCAGATCACTTGAGCCTAAGAGTTCAAGACCAGCCTTGGCAACATGGCAAAACCCCACCCCTACAAAAAATACAAAAAATTAGCCAGGTGTGGTGGCGTGCACCTGTAGTCCTACCCACTTGGGAGGCCCGAGGTAGGAGGATCAC
>NW_022442478.1:0-3699 GCF_009761245.1 Sapajus apella
GTGTGATGTGGTGCTGAGAAGAATGTATATTCTGTGGATTTGGGGTGAAGAGTTCTGTAAATGATATTAGGTTTGCTTGGTCCAGGTCTGAGTTCAAGTCCTGGATATTCTTGTTAATTTTCTGTCTTGTTGATCTGTCTAATGTTGATAATGGGGTGTTAAAGTCTCCCACTATTATTGTGTAGGAGTCTAAGTCTCTTTGTAAGTCATTAAGAACTTGCCTTATGTATCTGGGTGCTCCTGTATTGGGTGCGTATATATTTACTATCGTTAGCTCTTCTTGTTACATTGATGCTTTTACCATTATGTAATGTCCCTCTTTGTCTCTTATGATCTTTGTTTCTTTAAAGTCTAATTTATCAGAGATGAGAATTGCAACTCCTGCTTTTTGTTACTCTCCATTTGCTTGGTAAATCTTCCTACATCCCTTTATTTTGAGCCTCTGTGTATCCTTGCATGTGAGATGGGTTTCCTGGATACAGCACACCGATGGGTTTTGTCTTTTTATCCAATTTGTCAATCTGTGTCTTTTAATTTGGGCATTTAGTCCATTTACCTTTACAGTTCATACTCTTATGTGTGAATTTGATACTGCCATTTCCGTGCTAGCTGGCTGTTTTGCCCTTTAGTTGAGCTGGGACTTGTTGTTCCTTTATATGTGTAGAGCCTCTTTCAGGAGCTCTTGTAGAGCTGGCCTGGTGGTGACGAAATCTCTGAGTACTTGCATGTTCCCAAAGGATTTTATTTTTCCTTCACTTATGAAGCTTAGTTTGGCTGGATAGGAGATTCTGGGTTGAAAGTTCTTTTCTTTAAGGATGTTGAATATTGGCCCCCATTCTCTACTGGCTTGTAGGGTTTCTGCTGAGAGATCTGCTGTGAGTCTGTTGGGCTTCCCTTTATGGGTAACCCGACCTTTCTCTCTGGCTGCCCTTTGTATTTTCTCCTTCATTTTGACCGTGGTGAATCTGACGATTATGTGCCTTGGGGTTGCTCTTCTTGACGAATATCTTTGTGGTGTTCTCTGTATTTCCTGGACTTGAATGTTTGAATGCCTTCCTAGGTTGGGGAAGTTTTCCTGTATAATATCCTGAAGAGTATTTTCCAGCTTGGATTCATTCTCTTCGTCGCATTCGCGTACGCCTATCAAACGTAGATTAGGTCTTTTCACATAGTACCACATTTCTTGGAGACTTTGTTCATTCATTTTTACCCTTTTTTCTCCAGTCTTGCCTTCCGGTTTTATTTCATTCAGTTGATCTTCGACCTCTGATATCCTTTCTTCTGCTTGGTCAATTCGGCTGTTGATACTTGTGCATGCTTCACAAAGTTCTCCTGTTGCGTTTTTCAGCTCCATCAATTCACTTATATTCCTTTCTATTTTGTCCATTCTTGGTAGCATTTCATCAAATCTTTTTTCAAGGTTCTTAGTTTCTTTGCATTTGGTTAGAACATGTTCTTTAAGTTCACAGAAGTTTCTTACTACCCACCTTCTGAAGTCTGATTCTGTCATTTCATCGCACTCGTTTTCCATCCATCCTTGTTCCCTTGCTGGTGAGAAGCTGTGATCTCTTGTAGGAGGAGAGGTGTTCTGGTTTCGGGTGTTTTCATCCTTTTTGCGCTGGTTTCCTCCCATCTTTAAGAAGAAACGTGTTTCTAAGTCGCTGAATCTAAACATAGATGGAACTTCCTGAGGTGAAGGAACACACAGCAGAGAAGTTTGAAACACACGTTTCTCCTGTGGTTTAGATGCGATCTAACCGCTAATTCTTATGAGTCTGTGGATGGCTGGAAATATCTCTTTCCAGATTCTCCAAAGAAAGGGTTTCTCAACTGCTACATTCACATATCTGTTTAACTCTGTAAGTTGAATATACACTTTGACGATCATTGTGCTACATTGCTCCGTTTTTGTTTTAAAGCCAGATATTTCTCATTACATTCTATACTCCCATTGACTCAGGAATATCCAAACGCAGCTTTTAGACGAAACGTGTTTCTAACTTGCTGAACCTAAACATAGATGTAACTTCCTAAGGTGAACGAACACACAGCAGAGAAGTTTGAAACACACGTTTCTCCTGTGGTTTAGACACGATCTTACCGCTAATTCTTATGAGCCTGTGTATGGCTGGAAATATCTCTTTCCAAACTCTTCAAAGAAAGGGTTTCTGAACTGTGACATTCACATATCTGTTTAACTCTGTAAGTTGAATATACTCCTTAGCAATCATTCTGCTACAAAGCTCCGTTTTTGTTTTAGAGCCAGATATTTCTGATTACTTCCTATACTCCCATTCACTGAGGAATATCCGAACGCAGCTTTTAGAAGAAACGTGTTTCTAACTCGCAGAATCGAATCATAGATTCAACTTTCTAAGGTGAACGAATACAGATAAGAGTAGTTTGAAAGAGACGTTTCTCCTGTGGTTTAGATGCGATCTTTCCACTAATTCTTAGGAGCTTGTTTATGGCTGGAAATATCTCCTTCCAGATTCTCCAAAGAAAGGGTTTCTCAACTGCTACATTCGGACATCTGTTTAACTCTGTAAGTTGAATATACATCTTG
This sequence comes from Sapajus apella, assembly GCF_009761245.1. Taxonomy (NCBI): domain Eukaryota; kingdom Metazoa; phylum Chordata; class Mammalia; order Primates; family Cebidae; genus Sapajus; species Sapajus apella. Next base: position 2,567 of record NW_022442478.1, read on the forward strand.
AGAATCATTGTGCTACATAGCTCCATTTTTGTTTTAGAGCCAGATATTTCTCATGATACCCTATACTCCCATTCCCTCGGGAATATGCAAACGCAGCTTTTAGAAGAAACGTGTTTCCAACTCGCTGAATCTAAACATAGATGCAACTTCCTAAGATTAACGAACACACAGTAGAGAAGTTTGAAACAGTCGTTTCTCCTGTGGTTTAGACGCGATCTTACCGCAAATTCTTATGAGCCTGTGTATGGGTGGAAATATCCCTTTCCAGATTCTTCAAAGAAGGGGTTTCTCAACTGCTACATTCACAAATCTGTTCACCTCTGTAAGTTGAATATACAGCTTGACAATCATTCTGCTACATACCTCCGTTTTTGTTTTAGAGCCTGATAATTCTCATTACATCCTATACTGCCATTCATTCAGGAATATCCAAACGCAGCTTTCAGAAGAATTGTCTTCGTAACTCTCTGAATCTAATCATAGATGCAACTTCCTAAGGTGAACGAACACACAGTAGAAAAGTTTGAAACAGACGTTTCTCCTGTGGTTTAGACGAGATCTTAGCTCTAATCCTATGAGCCTGTATATGGATGGAAATATCTCTTTCCAGATTCTCCAAAGAAAGGGTTTCTGAACTGCTACATTCACACGTCTGTTTAACTCTGTATGTTGAATATGCATCTTGACACTCATTCTGCTACATGGCTTCGTTTTTGTTTTAGAGCCAGATAATTTTCAATACACCCTATACTCCCATTCACTCAGGAATATCCAACCGCAGCTTTAAGAAGAAATGAGTTTCTACCTTGCTGAATCTAATCATAGATGTAGCTTCCTAAGGTGAACGAACACATAGAAGAGCAGTTTAAAAAAGGCGTTTCTCCTCTGGTTTAGAGGCGATCTTGCCGCTAATTCTTATGAGCCTTTATTTCGCTGGAAATATCTCTTTCCAGATTCTCTAAAGAAAGGGTTTCTGAACTGCTACATTCACACGTCTGTTTAACTACGTAAGTTAAATATACAGCTTGACAATCATTCTGCTACATAGCTCCGTTTTTGTATTAGAGCCAGATATTTCTCATTATTCCCTACAATCCCATTCACTCAGGAATATATAAACGCAGCTTTTAGAA
>NW_022442478.1:3709-4453 GCF_009761245.1 Sapajus apella
AAGTTTGAAACAGAGGTTTCTCCTGTGGTTTAGACGCGATCTTACCGCTAATTCTTATCAGCCAGTATATGGCTGGAAATATCTCTTTTCAGATTCTCCAAAGAAAGGGTTTCTGAACTGCTACATCAAACATCTGTTTAACTCTGTAAGTTGAATTTACACCTTGACAATCATTCTGCTACATAGCTTCGTTTTTGTTTTAGAGCTAGATATTTTTCATTACAACCTATACTACCATTCACTCAGGAATATCCAAACGCAGCTTTTAGAAGAAACGTGTTTTTAACCCGCTGAATTTAAACATAGATGCAACTTCCTAAGGTGAACGAACACACAGGAGAGAAGTTTGATACAGACGTTTCTTTTGTGGTTTCGACGCGATCTTACCGCTAATTCTTTTTTTTTTCCCATTTATTTATTTTATTGTATTTTATGTTTTGGGGTAAATGTGAAGAACATGCAAAATTGTTGCATAGGAACACACGTGGCAGTGTGATTTGCTGCCTTCCTCCCCATCACCTTCATACGGCATTTCTCCCCTTGCTGTCTCTCCCCAGCTTCCCACCCCCCACCGTCCCTCCCCTGTTTCCACCCAACTGACACCAGTGTGTAGTGCTCCCCTCCCTGTGTCCATGTGTTCTCATTGTTCAACACCCGCCTATGAGTGAGAACATGTGGTGTTTGATTTTCTGCTCTTCTGTCAGTTTGCTGAGAATGATGGTTTCCAGGTTCATCCATGTCCCT
>NW_022442479.1:0-4453 GCF_009761245.1 Sapajus apella
GACTTCAAACTATACTACAAGGCTACAGTAATCAAAACAGCATGGTACTGGTACCAAAACAGAGATATAGACCAATGGAACAGAACAGAGGTCTCGGACGCAACGCAACATATCTACAACCATCTGATCTTTGACAAACCAGACCAAAACAAGCAATGGGGAAACGATTCCCTGTTTAATAAATGATGTTGGGAAAACTGGCTAGCCATGTGCAGAAAGCAGAAACTGGACACCTTCCTGACATCTTACACTAAAATTAACTCCAGATGGATTAAAGACTTAAACATAAGACCTAACACCATAAAAACCCTAGAAGAAAATCTAGGCAAAACCATTCAGGACATAGACGTAGGCAAGGACTTGATGACCAAAACACCAAAAGCATTGACAACAAAAGCCAAAATAGACAAATGGGACCTAATCAAACTCCACAGCTTCTGCACAGCAAAAGAAACAGTCATTAGAGTGAATCGGCAACCAACAGAATGGGAAAAAATTTTTGCAGTTTACCCATCTGACAAAGGGCTGATATCCAGAATTTACAAAGAACTAAAACAGATTTACAAGAAAAAAACTAACAAGCCCATTCAAAAGTGGGCAAAGGATATAAACAGACACTTTACAAAAGAAGACATACATGAGGCCAACAAACATATGAAAAAATGCTCATCATCACTGGTCATCAGAGAAATGCAAATCAAAACTACATTGAGATACCATCTCACGCCACTTAGAATGGCGATCATTAAAAAATCTTGAGGCAGCAGATGCTGGAGAGGATGTGGAGAAATAGGAACACTTTTACACTGTTGGTGGGAGTGTAAATTAGTTCAACCATTGTGGAAGACAGTGTGGCGATTCCTCAAGGACCTAGAAATAGAAATTCCATTTGACCCAGCAATCCCATTACTGGGCATATAACCAAAGGATTATAAATCATTCTGCTATAAGGACACGTGTGCACGAATATTCTTTGCAGCACTGTTTACAATAGCAAAGACCTGCAAACAACCCAAATGCCCATAGATGATAGACTGGACAGAGAAAATATGGCACATATACACCATGGAATATTATGCAGCCATCAAAAACGATGAGTTTGTGTCCTTTGTAGGGACATGGATGAACCTGGAAACCATCATTCTCAGCAAACTGACAGAAGAGCAGAAGATCAAACACCACATGTTCTCACTCATAGGCGGGTGCTGAACAATGAGAACACATGGACACAGGGAGGGGAGCACTACACAGTGGGGTCAATTCGGGGGAAATAGGGGAGGGACGGTGGGGGGTGGGGAGCTGGGGAGAGATAGCAAGGGGAGAGATGCCAGATGTAGGTGATTGGGAGGAAGGCAGCAAATCACACTGCCACGTGTGTACCTATGCAACAATCTTGCATGTTTTTCACATGTACCCCAAAACCTAAAATGCAATAAAATAAATGGGGAAAAAAAGTGTTGTAGGAGAAATCCCACAGGAACATTTTAAACAGTTACATAATCATGATAAATATTTAAGTCCAAAAAAACCTCATTTTTGAAAGAACAAAGTAAATGAATTACAAATTCAGAGATACACTTAGGTGAATATGAAAGAAAAAGGATTCATATCCTCTAATATGTAAAGAATTCATTCACATGGAACAAGAACAGACAATTTGCAATAGATGAAATTTTTAAAAGCCTTTAAAAATTGTTCTTAAATACATAATACATAAACTACATAACATAAAATTTACCATTTTAACCATTTCTAAGTGCACAGTTGAATGGCATTATGTACATTGACATCGTTGTGCAACCATTACTACCACCCACCTCCAGAACTTTCCATGTTTCTAAATTGAAACTCTGCACCCATTAAACAGCAACTGCCATCCCCTCTGCCCATAGCCACTGGCAACCACCTTCCTACTGTCTGTCTCCGTGAATTTGACTACTCATATATCTCGTATAAGTGGAATAACACAATATTTGTCCTTCTGATGTCTGGCTTATTTCACTTAGTGTAATGTCTTCAATGTCCATCTACATTGTAGCATGTGTTGGAATTCCTTTCCTTTTGAAGGCTGAATAATATTCCTTTGTATATGAATCCACCACATTGAGTTTATCCATGCATCCATCAAAGGATACCTGAGTTGTCTCCACCTTTTACTATTGTGAATAATGTGGAAAAACAAATGGAATGCTTCCATCACTATCTTATTGCCAGTGGAAGCTAATTGCTACCTTTTTCCCTTTTTAAAAGATGTTGTTATAGTTTGTCCTTTTTTCTCTCTTCTCCTTGATATTGGATGTGATCTTGTTGGCTGACGTGCTAATGTGTCTAAGGTACAGAACACTGAAACAGGATCTCAGCAGAGCTAGAGGAGCATGGGCCAGGCCTGTGATCTGGCTTTGGGGAATATGGCTTTGTGACATGACTTTCAAAGGCAGCTGTTGAGTCTAACTTGGGGTTATGTTTTTGGGGGAGTGAGGGGTATATAGGAGTTTAGTTCAGTTGTGTTAGGGGCCTTTCTAAACAGATGGAGGAAAGGTGTGTATGTAAAATATACAAGACTATTTCTCAAGGTCTGTCTCCAGGGTCCATGTCTGAACTGATTTTGTATAAACTGGACCAATTAGCCTGTTTCTTTTGTAATATTAAACTTGGAATGAAGAGGCCCAGTGTTCAGTGAAGAATGAGCTTTACTCAAAGAGAAGACTGGTCTTTGCCCTCAGCTACTGGGAGGTGGTCTCTAGGCCCCTGGAATGTCTTGCCTTTGGCTGGAGGTTTTCACTACCAGACAGTCTAACAATGTGATTTATGATGAGGGATGTGGGCTACCTGGAATCAATTCTGTCTCCAGAAGGGACTGGAGACTAAAGTTACCAGACTGATCTCCAGGAGGGGGTGGAGACTACAGGCTAGCCATATGGTCAGTATGCTATGCTGTAGAGCACCAATGGAAACAGTGGGCACCCAGGCTCTAGAGAGCTTCCCTGGTTGGCCACATTCCACGTGCATTATCCCATGGTGGCTGGGAGGAGATCGCACTGCTCATAACAATGCAGAAAGGATGGCCAGAAGCTCCACAGGTGGACCCCTTTCTGGACTCTGCCCCAGGAGTCTGCCCTTGACAGATCTTAATCCATTTCCTTTCTCTGTAAGAAATCCTACCGCCGGGCGCGGTGGCTCAAGCCTGTAATCCCAGCACTTTGGGAGGCCGAGGTGGGTGGATCACAAGGTCAAGAGATCGAGACCATCCTGGTCAACATGGTGGAACCCCGTCTCTACTAAAAATACAAAAAATTAGCTGGGCATGGTGGTGCGTGCCTGTAATCCCAGCTACTCAGGAAGGCTGAGGCAGGAGAATTGCCTGAACCCAGGAGGCGGAGGTTGCGGTGAGCCGAGATCGCGCCATTGCACTCCAGCCTGGGTAACAAGAGTGAAACTCTGCCTCAAAAAAAAAAAAAAAAAAAAAAAGAAATCCTACCATGAGCCTAACAGCTTTTGGTGAGCACTGGTGAATTATCAAAACTGAGTGTGATTTTGGGAACCACCCCCAAACTTTCAATTGCCACTGCACAGTTAGACATAACAGTCCCAAAAGAGACTGTCCTTACTCTGACAGTAAGGACAGAGTAAGGACAGTCTCTTGTGGGACTATTCTAACTATGCAGTGGCTAAGCTTGTACCCACCTTCTGGAAGTCAATGTTGCTGAGTCGCACAGAGGGTGACTCTCTAAGGAGACGCCCAGAAGCCTGTTGCTGGGGTCTTCAGAGCTGCCCTAACTTCTCCACTTTCTGCCTCTCTCTTCTTATGATTCTGTAGTTATCAAGAGCTTTCCAATAAATTATATATTTTCTTTTTTTTTCCCATTTATTTTATTGCATTTTAGGTTTTGAGGTACATGTGAAGAACATGCAAGATTGTTGCATGGGTACACACGCGGCAGTGTGATTTGCTGCCTTCCTCCCAATCACCTACATCTGGCATCTCTCCCCTTGCTATCTCTCCCCAGCTCCAAACCCCTCACCGTCCCTCCCCTATTACCCCCCAATTGACCCCACTGTGTAGTGCTCCCCTCCCTGTGTCCATGTGTTCTCATTGTTCAGCACCCGCCTATGAGTGAGAACATGTGGTGTTTGATCTTCTGCCCTTCTGTCAGTTTGCTGAGAATGATGGTTTCCAGGTTCATCCATGTGCCTACAAAGGACACAAACTCATCATTTTTGATGGCTGCATAATACTCCATGGTGTATATGTGCCATATTTTACCTGTCCAGTCTATCATCTATGGGCATTTGGGTTGTTTGCAGATCTTTGCTATTGTAAACAGTGCTGCAATGAACATTCGTGCGCACGTGTCCTTATAGCAGAATGATTTATAATCCTTTGGATATATGCCCAGTAATGGGACTGCTGGGTCAAATGGGATTTCTATTTCTAGGTCCTTGAGGAATCACC
>NW_022442480.1:0-960 GCF_009761245.1 Sapajus apella
TAATTCTTAAGAGTCTGTAAGCGGCTGGAAATATCTGTTTCCAGATTCTCCAAAGAAAGGCTTAGTGAACTGCTACATTCACACAATTGTTTACCTCTGTAAGTTTAATATACACCTTGACAATCATTCTGCTACATAGCTCCGTTTTTGTTTTCGAGGCAGATATTTCTCATTAAACCCTATAGTCCCATTAACTCAGCAATATCCAAACGCATGTTTTTGCAGAATCGTGTTTCTAACTCGCGGAATCTAAAAATCGATGCAACTTCCGAAGGTGAACGAGCACACAGTGGAGCAGTTTGAAAGAGACGTTTCTCCTATGATTTAGATGCGATCTTAAAGCTCATTGTTTTTAGAGTCTGTATATGGCTGGAAATATCACTTTCCAGATTCTCCAAAGAAACCGTTAATGAAATGCTACATTCACACAATTGGTTAACTCTGTAAGTTTAATATACACCTTGACTATCATTCAGCTACATAGCTCCGTTTTTGTTTTAGAGCCAGATATTTCTCATTAAACCTATACTCCAATTCATTCAGGAATATCCAAACCCAGCTTCTTGGAGAAACGTGTTTCTAACTCGCAGGATCTAAACATAGATGCAACTAGCGAAGGTGAGCGAATACACAGTGGAGCAGTTTGAAAGATACGTTTCTCGTGTGATTTAGATGCGATCTTAAAGCTAATTCTTAAGAGTCTGTATATGGCTGGAAATATCTCTTTCCAGATTCTCCAAAGAAAGGGTTAGTGAACTGCTACTTTCACACAATTGTTTATCTCTGTAAGTTTAATATACACCTTGACAATCATTCTGCTACATTGCTCCGTTTTTGTTTTAGAGCCAGACATTTCTCATTAAACCCTATACTCACATTCATTCAGGAATATCCAAACGCAGCTTTTTGGAGAAACTTGTTTCTAACTCGCAGAATCTAAACATAGATGCAACTTCCGAA
>NW_022442480.1:1060-4452 GCF_009761245.1 Sapajus apella
TCTCCAAAGAAAGGGTTAGTGAACTGCTACATTCACACAATTTTTTAACTCTGTAAGTTTAATATACACCTTGAAAATCATTCTCCTACATAGCTCCGTTTTTATTTTAGAGCCAGATATTTCTCGTTAAACCCTATACTCCCTTTCACTCAGGAATATCCAAACGCAACTTTTTGGAGAAAGGTGTTTCTAACTCGCAGAAGCTAAACATAGATGCATCATCCCAAGGTGAACGAACACACAGTGGAGCAGTTTGAAAGAGACGTTTCTCCTATGATTTAGATGCGATCTTAAAGTTAATTCTTAAGTGTCTCTATATGGCTGGAAATATCTCTTTCCAGATTCTCCAAAGAAAGGGTTAGTGAACTGCTACATTCACAGAATTGTTTAACTCTGTAAGTTTAATATACACCTTGACAATGATTCTGCTACATAGCTCCGTTTTTGTTTTAGAGACAGATATTTCTCATTAAATCTATACTCCCATTCACTCAGGAATAGCCAAACGCATGTTTTTGCAGAAACGTGTTTCTACCTCGCGGAATCTAAACATAGATGCAACTTCCGAAGGTGAACGAACACAGTGGAGCAATTTGAAAGAGACGTTTCTCGTATGATTTAGATGCGATCTAAAAGCTAATTGTTTAGAGTCTGTATATGGCTGGAAATATCTCTTTCCAGATTTTCCAAAGAAAGGGTTAGTGAACTGCTACATTCGCACAATTGTTTAACTCTGTAAGATTAATATACACCTTGACAACCATTCTCCTACACAGCTCCGTTTTTGTTTTAGAGACCGATGTCTTTCATTAAACCCTATACTCCCATTCACTCAGGAATATCCAAACGCAGCTTTTTCGAGAAACGTGTTTCTAACTCGCAGGATCTAAACCCAGATGCAACTTCCGAAGGTGAACAAACACACAGTGGAGCAGTTTGTAAGAGAAGTTTCTCGTATGATTTAGATGCGATCTTAAAGCTAATTCTTAAGAATCTGTGCAGGGCTGGAAATATCTCTTTCCAGATTCTCCAAAGAAAGCGTTAGTGAACTGCTACATTCACACAATTGATTAACTCTGTAATTTTAATATACACCTTGACAATCATTCTGCCACATAGCTCCGTTTTTGTTTTAGAGCCAGATATTTCTCATTAAGCCCTGTACTCCCATTCACTCAGGAGTATCCAAACACAGTTTTTGGAGAAAGGTGTTTCTAAATCGCAGAATCTAAACATAGATGCAACTTCCGAAGGTGAACGAGCACACAGTTTAGCAGTTTGAAAGAGACGTTTCTCTTGTGATTTAGATGCGATCTTAAAGCTAATTATTAAGAGTCTGTATATGGCTGGAAATATCACTTTCCAGATTCTCCAAAGAAACCGATAGTGAACTGCTACATTCACACAATTGGTTAACTCTGTAAGTTGAATATACACCTTGACAATCATTCTGCTACATAGATCCGTTTTTGTTTTAGAGCCAGATATTTCTCATTAAACCCTATACTCCCATTCAGTCAGGAATATCCAAACCCACCTTTTTGGAGAAACGTGTTTCTAACTCGCAGGATCTAAACATAGATGCAACTTGCGAAGGTGAGCGAACACACAGTGGAGCAGTTTGAAAGAGACGTTTCTCGTGTGATTTAGATGCGATCTTAAAGCTAATTCTTAAGAGTCTGTATATGTCTGGAAATATCTCTTTCTAGATTCTCCAAAGAAAGGGTTAGTGAACTGCTACTTTTACACAATTGTTTAACTCTGTAAGTTTAATATACACCTTGACAATCGTTCTGCTACATGGAACCGTTTTTGTTTTAGAGGCAGACATTTCTCATTAAACCCTATACTCCCATTCATTCAGGAATATCCAAACGCAGCTTTATCGAGAAACTTGTTTCTAACTCGCAGGATCTAAACACAGATGCAACTTCCGAAGATGAACGAACACACAGTGGAGCAGTTTGAAAGAGATGTTTCTCGTATGATTTAGATGCGAATTTAAAGTTAATTCTTAAGAATCTGTATATGGCTGGAAATATCTCTTGCCAGATTCTCCAAAGAAAGGGTTAGTGAACTGCTACATTCACACAACTGGTTAACTCTGTAAGTTTAATGTACTCCTTGACGATGATTCTGCTACATAGCTCCGTTTCTGTTTTAGAGCCAGATATTTCTCATTAAAACCTATACTCCCATTCACTCAGGAATATCTATACGCAGCTTTTTGGAGAAACGTGTTTCTAACTCGCAGAATGTAAACATAGATGCAACTTCCGAAGGTGAACGAACACACAGTGGAGCAGTTTGAAAGAGACGTTTCTCCTATGATTAAGTTGCGATCTTAAAGCTAATGCTTAAGAGTGTCTATATGCCTGGAATTATCTCTTTCCAGATTCTACAAAGAAAGGGTTAGTGAACTGCTACATTCACACAATTGTTTAACTCTGTAAGTTTAATATACACCTTGACAATCATTCTGCTACATAGCTCCGTTTTTGTTTTAGAGACAGATATTTCTCATTAAACCCTATACTCCCATTCAGTCAGGAATATCCAAACCCAACTTTTTGGAGAAACGTGTTCTAACTCACAGGATCTAAACATAGATGCAGCTTGCGAAGGTGAGCGAATACACAGTGGAGCAGTTTAAAAGATACGTTTCTCCTATGATTTAGATGAGGTCTTAAAGCTAATTCTTAAGAGTCTGTATATGGCTGGAAATATCTCTTTCCAGATTCTCCAAAGAAAGGGTTAGTGAACTGCTACATTCACACAGTTGTTTACCTCTGTAGGTTAAATATACACCTTGACAATGATTCTGCTACATAGCTCCGTTTTTGTTTTAGAGCCAGATATTTCTCATTAAATCTATACTCCCATTCACTCAGGAATAGCCAAACGCATGTTTTTGCAGAAACGTGTTTCTACCTCGCGGAATCTAAACATAGATGCAACTTCCGAAGGGGAACGAACACACAGTGGAGCAGTTTGAAAGAGACGTTTCTCGTATGATTTAGATGCGATCTTAAAGCTAATTATTAAGAGTCGGTATATGGCTGGAAATATCTCTTTCCAGTTTCTCCAAAGAAAGGGTTAATGAACTGCTACATTCACACAATTGTTTAACTCTTTAGGTTTAATATACACCTTGACAGCCATTCTGCTACATAGCTCCGTTTTTGTTTTAGAGACAGATATCTTTCATTAAACCCTACACTACCATTCAGTCAGGAATATCCAAACGCAGCTTTTTGCAGAAACGTGTTTCTCACTCGCAGAATGTAAACGTAGATGCAACTTCCGAAGGTGAACGAACACACAGTGGAGCAGTTTGAAAGAGAAGTTTCTCGTATTATTTAGATGCGATCTTAAAGCTAATTCTTAGGAGT
>NW_022442481.1:0-4451 GCF_009761245.1 Sapajus apella
GTATGTATCTATCTAGCATTCATCCATGTATGTATCTATGTATCTATTTGGCCACTCATTCATTTATGTATGTATCTCTGTATCATGTATCTAACCATTCATCCATTTCTGTATGTATGTATGTATGTATCTAACCATTCATCAATTTATGTATGTATGTATCCAATGATTCATTCATTTCTGTACGTATGTATGTATGTATGTATCTATCCATTCATCCATTTACGTATGTATGTATCTATCTAACCAGTCATCCATTTATGTACCTATGTATCTATCTAGCATTCATCCAGGTATGTGTGTATGTATGTATGTATGTATCTATCTAGCCACTCATTCATTTATGTATGTATCTATGTATCATATATCTAACCATTCATCCATCTCTGTACGTATGTATGTATGTATGTATGTATCTATCTAGCCATTCAACCATTTATGTATATATATATATATATGTGTGTGTGTGTGTGTGTGTGTATCTATCTATCCATCCATTTATGTATGTATGTGTCTATCTAAGCATTGATCCATTTCTGTATGTATGTATGTATCTATCTATCTATCCATCTAGCCATTCATTCATGTATGCATGTATGTATGTAGGTATCTATCTATCTAGCCACTCATTCATTTATGTATGTATCTATCTAACCATTCATCCATTTCTGTACATGTGTATGTACGTATGTATCTATCTATCTATCTATGTAGCCATTCATCCATTTATGTATATATATATATGTATATATGTATCTATCTAGCCATGTATGTATGTGTCTATCTAACCATTCATCCATTTCTGTACATGTGTATGTATGTATATATGTATGTATGTATCTATCTATCTATCTATGTATCTAGCCATTCATTCATGTATGTATGTATCTGTCTATTCATCCATTTCTGTGTGTATCTATCTGAGCATTCATTCATTTCTGTACATATGTATGTATGTATGTATTTATCTATCCATTCATTCCTTTATGTATGAATATATGTATCATCTATCTAACCGTTCATCCATTTCTGTATGTATGTATGTAGGTATGTGTCTACCTATCTATCCATTCATCCATTTATGTATGTATGTGTCTATCTATCTAACCATTCATCCATTTCTGTATATGTGTATGTATGTATCTGTCAATCTATCTAGCCAGTCATCCATTTATGTATATATATATGTATATATCTATCTATCTAGCCATGTATGTATGTGCCTATCTATCTAACCATTCATCCATTTCTGTACATGTGTATGTATGTATGTACGTATCTATCTAGCCAGTCATCCATTTATGTATGTATGTGTCTGTCTATCTAACCATTCATCCATTTCTGTACGTGTGTATGTATCTATCTATCTATGCGTCCATTCATCCATTTATGCATGTATGTATCTATCTATCCACCTATCTATCCATCCATCCATCCATCCATGTATGTATGTGTGGTTACCAACAAGCTTCTGGGCTCATAGCTCAGACCCAGACTCACACTTTCAGACCGAATTTATTTATTTTTTTAATTATTATTAATTTTTTTTGAGATGGAGTCTCACTCTGTCACCCAGGCTGGAGTGCAGTGGCACGATCTCAGCTCACAACAACCTCTGCCTCCCAGGTTCAAGCAATTCTCCTGCCTCAGCCTCCTGAGTAGCTGGGACTACTGGCGTGTGCAACCACGCCCACCTAATTTTTTTTTCTTTTTTTATGTATTTTTTAGTAGAGACAGGGTTTCACCATGTTAGCCAGGATGGTATCGATCTCATGACCTCGTGATCCACCCGCCTCGGCCTCCCGAAGTTCTGGGATCACAGGTGGGAGCCACTGTGCCCAGCTGATATATGATTACTTTTATTATACTTTAAGTTCTGGGGTACATGTGCAGAACGTGCAGGTTTGTTACATAGGTACACACGTGCCACGGTGGTTTGCTGCACCCATCAACCCATCATCTACATTAGGTATTTTTCTTAATGTTATCCCTCCCCAATCCCCCCACCCGCTGCTATTCCTCTCCTACCCCCCACCCCCTCAACAGGCCCCTATGTGTGATGCTCCCCTCCCTGTGTCCATGTGTTCTCATTGTTCAACACCTATTTATGTGTGAGAACATGCGGTGTTTGGTTTTCTGTTCTTGTGTTAGTTTGCTGAGAATGACGGTGTCCACCTTCATCCATGTCCCTGCAAAGGACACGTACTCATCCTTTTTGATGGCTGCATAATATTCCATGGTGTCTATGTGCCACATTTTCTTAATCCAGTCTATCATCGATGGGCATTTGGATTGGTTCCAGGTCTTTGCTATTGTAAACAGTGCTGCAATGAGCATATGTGTCTATGTGTCTTTATAATATAATGATTTATAATCCTTTGGATATATACCCAGTCATGGGATTGCTGGGTCAAATGGAATTTCTATTTCTAGGTCCTTGAGGAATCGCCACACCGTCTTCCACAATGGTTGAACTAATTTACACTCCCACCAACTGTGTAAAAGTGTTCCTATTTCTCCACATCCTCTCCAGCATCTGTTGTCTCCAGATTTTTTAATGGTCGCCGTTCTAACTGGCGTGAGATGGTATCTCAATGTGGTTTTGATTTGCATTTCTCTGATGACCAGAGATGATGAGCATTTTTTTTAATGTTTGTTGATTGCCTATCAGAGCTCTTATTCACCGAGGCCAGTGACCTCTCCAAGCAGAGACCCTAAGAATGTCTTCTAAGCTGCATTATAACTGCTCAAGGGGGTTCGCCCTGCGTGCAGCATGGACAAAGACCACGGCATTGCAGTGCTAAAAGAATTTAATACACATTAGGCCGGCCATGCCACGTGGAAGACAGAGTTTGTACTCAAAGCTCAGAGGTTAGAAGTTTTTCAAAGGCAGTTTTCTTACCAGAAGGGGGTCTGGATTCAGACCCCAAGAGAGGGTTCTTGGTTCTTGTATAAGAATTCAGGGCAAGTCCAGGCTGGGTGTGGTGGCTCACGCCTGTCACCCCAGCACTTTGGGAGGCTGAGGAGAGAGCATTGTTTGAGGTCAGGAGTTCGAGACCAGCCTGGCCAACATGGTGAAACCCCGACTCTGCTAAAAATACAAAAATTAGCCACACACGATGGAGGATGCCTGTAATCCCAGCTACTCGGGAGGCTGAGGCAGGAGAATCACTTGAACCTGGGAGGTGGAGATTACAGTGAGCTGAGATTGTGCCACTGCACTCCAGCCTGGCAGACCTAGCAAGACTGTCTCAAAAAAACGGTAAAGACATAATGGAAATGAAAAAAAATTGCGTGAAATGGAAATGTATAATTTACATAAAACATAGAAATAAATATAAACACATATAAATACAGATAACATATAAATATATATACCAATACATATAATTTATGCATTAATTTATTGACATTGTATTTTAATTATCTTATAAAATATCATATGATAAATATATACTATAAATTCATGCGGTGGCTCACATCTGAAATCCCAGGACTTTGGGAGGCCAAGGCAGGTGGATCACTTGAGGTCCAGAGATCGAGACCATCTTGGCCGACATGGTGAAACCCCGTCTGTACTAAAAATACAAAAATTAGCCGGGCGTGGTGGCAGGTGCCTGTAGTCCCAGCTACTCGGGAGGCTGAGGCAGGAGGATCATTTGAACCCGGGAGGCGGAGGCTGCAGTGAGCCGAGATCACACCACTGCACCCCAGCCTGGGCGACAGAGCGAGACTCCGTCTTAAAAAAATAAAATGAATCCTTTAAGCAGAGAAGGCGTGGAATGTGGAAGAAAAATGTCTTGGGATCCCCGAAATCACGAAGCCAAAGGGAAAATTCAAGCTTTGCCGTGAGCAAAGCCGCCTCCCGTTGTGCTCAAAGTCACGTCTGTGTTCACTGAGGCAGGTGCGTATCTGATCGTCCTCTTTGGAAAGGTTTATCAGAGACTCAGAATGCACCCATTTCTGTCTCCCCTATATCTGTGATCTGAGGGCCCCCCTTTGCTTTGAGTTTCTGGATAGAACTGATGTTCATCTTACATGTATTGATTGAGGGCTCATGTCTCCCTAAAATGTATAAAACCAAGCTGTCCCTTCACAACCTTGCATACTTACCTATCCATGGTAACCATCCATCCATCTATGTATCCATCCTTCCATCTATCCACCCATCCAACCATGGATGGATGTATCCATCTAGCCATGCATGTATGTATCCATCTATCTATCAATCATCTACCATCTATGTATCCATGTCATCCATCCATGTATTTATCATGTATAAATCCTGGCCTTAGGATTTCCTGAGGCTGCCTCACGGGTACACCACATCCCCCACATTGGCAAAATAAACTTTCTAAATTGACTGAGACGTGTCTAAGATACTTGGGGTTCTCATGAAGCACAGGAAAGAATGCTTTGGCCGGGCGCGGTGGCTCACGCCTGTCATCCCA
>NW_022442482.1:0-4451 GCF_009761245.1 Sapajus apella
GCAACCCGCCACAGCAGAGACTCCGCCCCAACAGAGGCGGGCCACCATCGCCAAAGCAGTTCTAACTACACCCATATAAACAGGACTGCAGGGAAGCCCACTCGGCAGCGGGGCGGAGCCCACAGCAGCTCAGCAAAGCTGCTATAGGCCGACAGTGACTAGGCTGCCTCCTTGCTGGGCTGGGCAGGTCTGAAGGAGAAAAAAAAAAAAGAAGGCGGCAGCATAACGGAAACTCATAAATAAAGCCCTAAATCCCTGGGACAGAGCACCTGGGAACAAAAAGCAGTTTATGAGTTCTGCTGCAGCAGACCTAAAAGTACCTGCCCAGCAGCTCACCATTTGAGCTCCTATAAAGAAGAGACCGTCTCCTCAAGCAGCTCCCTGACCCCTATATATCCAAAACGACACCTCATAAAAGAGAGATCAGATTGACACTAGGCGGGTATCCTTCTGGGACAAAGATAGCAGAAGAAGAAAACTGGTAACAACCCTTGCTGTTCAGCAGCTGCTGCAGGTGAACCCCAGGCAAGCAGGGCCTGGAGTGAACCTCAGCAGACCTACAGCAGAGGGGCCAGACTGTCAGAAGGAAAACCAAGAAACAGAAATAACCTCATCATCAACAAACAGAACGTCAATCTGAAAGATTTGAGACCCAATCTGAAAGCCAGCAACTACAAAGTCGACAGGTGGATAAATCCTTAAAGATGGGAAGAAACCAGCGCAAAAAGGATGAAAACACCCGAAACCAGAACACCTCTCCTCCTAAAAGGGATCACAACTCCTCACCAGCAAGGGAACAAGGTTGGATGGAGAACGAGTGTGATGAAATGACAGAATCAGACTTCAGAAGGTGGGTAGTAAGAAACTTCTGTGAACTTAAAGAACATGTTCTAAACAAATGCAAAGAAACCAAGAACATTGAAAAAAGATTTGATGAAATGCTACCAAGAATGGACAAAATAGAAAGGAATATAAGTGAATTGATGGGGCTGAAAAACGCAACACGAGAACTTCGTGAAGCATGCACAAGTATCAACAGCCGAATGGACCAAGCAGAAGAAAGGATATCAGAGGTCGAAGATCAACTCAATGAAATAAAACGGGAAGGCAAGACTGAAGAAAAAAGGGTAAAAAGGAATGAACAAAGTCTCCAAGAAATGTGGGACTATGTGAAAAGACCTAATCTACGTTTTATAGGCGTAACTGAATGCGACGAAGAGAATGAATCCAAGCTGGAAAATACTCTTCAGGATATTATCCAGGAAAACTTCCCCAACCTAGCAAGGCAGGCAAACATTCAAGTCCAGGAAATACAGAGAACACCACAAAGATATTCGTCAAGAAGAGCAACCCCAAGGCACATAATCGTCAGATTCACCAGGGTCGAAATGAAGGAGAAAATACTAAGGGCAGCCAGAGAGAAAGGTCGGGTTACCCATAAAGGGAAGCCCATCAGACTCACAGCAGATCTCTCAGCAGAAACCCTACAAGCCAGAAGAGAACGGGGGCCAATATTCAACATCCTTAAAGAAAAGAACTTTCAACCCAGAATCTCCTATCCAGCCAAACTAAGCTTCATAAGTGAAGGAAAAATAAAATCCTTTGGGAACATGCAAGTACTCAGAGATTTCGTCACCACCAGGCCAGCTCTACAAGAGCTCCTGAAAGAGGCTCTACACATATAAAGGAACAACAAGTACCAGCTCAACTAAAGGGCAAAACAGCCAGCTAGCACCAAAATGGCAGTATCAAATTCGCACATAACAATATTAACCCTAAATGTAAATGGACTAAATGCCCCAATCAAAAGACACAGACTGGCAAATTGGATAAAAAGACAAAACCCATCGGTGTGCTGTATCCAGGAAACCCATCTCACATGCAAGGATACACAAAGGCTCAAAATAAAGGGATGGAGGAAGATTTACCAAGCAAATAGAGAGGAAAAAAAGCAGGAGTTGCAATTCTCATCTCTGATAAATTAGACTTTAAAGCAACAAAGATGATAAGAGACAAAGAGGGACATTACATAATGGTAAAAGGATCAATGCAACAAGAAGAGCTAACGATCCTAAATATATACGCACCCAATACAGGAGCACTCAGATACATAAGGCAAGTTCTTAATGACTTACAAAGAGACTTAGACTCCCACACAATAATAGTGGGAGACTTTAACACCCCATTGTCAACATTAGACAGATCAACCAGACAGAAAATTAACAAGGACATCCAGGACTTGAACTCAGACCTGGACCAAGCAAACCTAATAGACATTTACAGAACTCTCCACCCCAAATCCACAGAATATACATTCTTCTCAGCACCACATCACACCTACTCTAAAATTGACCACATAATTGGGAGTAAATCACTCCTCAGCAAATGCAAAAGAACGGAAATCGTAACAAACAGTCTCTCAGACCACAGTGCAATCAAGTTAGAACTCAGAATTCAAAAACTAACTCAGAACCGCACAGCTTCATGGAAACTGAACAACTTGCTCTTGAATGTTGACTGGATAAACAATGAAATGAAGGCAGAAATAAAGATGTTCTTCGAAACCAACGAGAATGAAGACACAACATACCAGAATCTCTGGGACACATTTAAAGCAGTCTCTAGAGGAAAATATATAGCAATAAGTGCCCACAGGAGAAGCAAGGAGAGATCAAAAATTGACACCCTATTGTCAAAACTGAAAGAGCTAGAGAAGCAAGATCAAAAAAACTCAAAGTCTAGCAGAAGACAAGAAATAGCTAAGATCAGAGCAGAACTGAAGGAGATAGAAACACAAAAAACCCTTCAAAAAATCAATAAATCCAGGAGCTGGTTTTTTGAAAGGATCAACAAAATAGACAGACCACTAGCCAGATTAATAAAAAAGAAAAGAGAGAATAACCAAATTGATGCAATAAAAAACGATCAAGGGGATATCACCACAGATTCCACAGAAATTCAAACCATCATCAGAGGTTATTACAAACAACTCTATGCACGCAAACTAATAAACCTGGAAGAAATGGATAAATTCCTGGACACTTGCCTCCTGCCAAGCCTAAACCAGGAAGAAGCCGAAACCCTGAACAGACCCATAACAAGGTCTGAAGTTGAGGCAGCAATTAAGAGCTTACCACCCAAAAAAAGCCCAGGTCCAGATGGGTTCACAGCTGAATTCTACCAGACATACAAAGAGGAGCTGGTACCATTCCTTCTGAAACTATTCCAAACAATACAAAAAGAGGGAATTCTTCCCAAATCATTTTATGACACCAACATCATCCTGATTCCAAAACCCGGCAGAGACTCAACAAGAAAAGAAAACTTCAGGCCAATATCCATGATGAACATAGATGCAAAAATCTTCAATAAAATACTGACAAGCCGATTGCAACAGCACATCAAAAAGCTTATCCACCATGATCAAGTAGGCTTCATCCCGGAAATGCAAGGCTGGTTCAACATATGCAAGTCTATAAACGTAATTCACCACATAAACAGAACCAAAGACAAAAACCACATGATTATCTCAATTAATGCAGAGAAGGCCTTTGACAAAATTCAACAGCCCTTTATGCTAAAAACACTCAATAAGCTAGGTATTGATGGAACGTATCTCAAAATAATAAAAGCTATTTATGACAAACCAACAGCCAATATCATACTGAATGGGCAAAAACTGGAAGCATTCCCCTTGAAATGTGGCACCAGACAAGGATGCCCGCTCTCACCACTGCTATTCAATATAGTATTAGAAGTTCTAGCCAGAGCAATCAGGCAAGAAAAAGAAATAAAGGGCATTCAAATAGGAAAGGAGGAAGTCAAATTGTCTCTATTTGCAGACGACATGATTGTATATCTAGAAGACCCCATCGTCTCAGCCCCAAACCTCCTGAAACTGATAAGCAAGTTCAGCAAAGTCTCAGGACACAAAATCAATGTGCAAAAATCACATGCATTCCTATACACCAATAACAGACTTAAAGAGAGCCAAATCAAGAACAAACTTCCATTCACAATTGCCACAAAGAGAATAAAATACCTAGGAATACAACTAACAAGGAATGTAAAGGACCTCTTCAAGGAGAACTACAAGCCACTGCTCAACGAAATAAGAGAGGACACAAACAGATGGAGAAACATTCCATGTTCATGGTTAGGAAGAATCAATATCGTGAAAATGGCCATACTGCCCAAAGTAATTTACAGATTCAATGCTATCCCCATCAAGCTACCAATGACCTTCTTCGCAGAACTGGAAAAAACCACCTTAAACTTCATATGGAACCAAAAGAGAGCCCGCATAGCCAAGTCAATTCTAAGCAAAAAGAACAAAGCGGGGGGCATCACACTACCAGACTTCAAACTATACTACAAGGCTACAGTAATCAAAACAGCATGGTACTGGTACCAAAACAGAGATATAGACCAATGGAACAGAACAGAGGTCT
>NW_022442483.1:0-4449 GCF_009761245.1 Sapajus apella
AGTTTTCAAGACAGCCAGAAGGGAGGGTTCTGGCTCTCCTCACCTCAAGGACATGAAAACTCTACAAGGCAAGAAACAATGCTAAATACCCTGATTTCTTCACTATGCGATGCTTGTACGGACCCCAATGTCCCACTCTACCCTCTACTTGTACATCTGCATGGTGGAGCCAATTTTGCTTTTGAAAGCAACATAAAGAAACAATGCTAAAATTCCCATGGAACCACAAAACACTCTGAAACTCAAAAGCCATGCTGGGAGATCCAGATGACATCAGATGGACCACACTGCCTGATTTCAAATTTCACAAAAGAGCTATAGACCCGCTGCCTCCACCTAGACAGTATAGGGAACCCAGAAGTAACCTCGCATACCTACAACCATCTGACCTTTGAAAACACCAATGGTCAGATGGAGAAAGGGCTCACTATGCAATGAATGGCACTGATGGCACTGGGATAGATGGCAGGCTACGTGTAGATGATAACACTGGAGCCTTACCTTTCATCAGGTGCAAAAGCTAACTCAAGGTGAATGAAAGATTTCAGTAGAAGACCTCAAACTATAAAAGTTCTCCAAGAACACCTGGAAATACCTTTCTCAACATGGGGTTTGGTAAAGAATTTAGATAACTAAGTCCCTAAATGCAACATCAAGAAAAACTAAAATGGGTAAGTTGAGCCTAAGAAAGTAATACACTGCCAGGTAGCAAAATAAATCACCAGCACAGTAAGCACATAGCCTACAGGATGGGAGAAAATGTTCCCCAACTGTGATTCTGACCAAATAGCTAGACTCTAACATAACCTTAAAAAAACCAAGAGGCAGAAAAATGATCCAATGAAACAATGGGCAAAGGATATGAACACATACTTGTCAAAAGAATATATACAAGTGACCAACAGACAAGAAAAAAATCTCAGCATTGCTCATCATCAGAGAAATTCAACTCATGTGCACATTGAGATATCATCTTACGGTGGTCATAATCACCATTTGTCCTAAGTCCAAACATTTACGCACTGGCAAGGCAGCAGAAGAAAGCAAACACTGCTACACTCTTTGTGGGAATAAAAACTAGTTTTCACAACATGAGAAGCAGTTTGGAGATTCCTTAAACAACTTAACACAGAACTACCATTCAAATGAGCAATCATATAACTGGGTATCGACACAAAGGAAAATAAATGACAAATCCTTCTTTCAAAATGACACAGGCATGGGTACATTTTTGGAATTGGTATTCACAAGAAAAAATAAAATAAAATCGACCTGTGTTCCCCTTAACAGTTGATTAGATGTTTTTAAATGCTGTACATAGATACCACAAAATCCTACACAGCCTAAAAAAAAAAAATTCATGCCCCCACCAGCAACAAGAATGGACCTGCAGGCCACTATGCTAAGCAAACTAAGGCAAGAATGGAAAATCAAATACCACATGTTTTCACTTAGGGGGAAAATACCCATAGACAATACAATGACTTTGCCATCTTTTTTTTTTTTTTAAATCTGTGATGGGACACAGAAATCCATGTGGACAAAAGCAAATATAAACCTGTGGGACAAACACATTAGAGCTTCTGAACAGGAGAGAAAACAATGAACCCAAAGAGAAAGCATCCTGCCTTGGTAAAAAGGATGATTTGAAGGGAAATTATGGAAAAATGATAAATTTGGAAGGGGTTGTTATCTAACATATTCAAGCACTAAAGCTACTAAGTGGGGGAAAAGATTTTTAAAAATTACACAAGCTAAAAATATGCAAAGGACCTGCACAACCACTTTTGCAAAGGACATAAAACTGATTCACAGGCGAAACTAAAGCTTCTCCACATCACTAATCACTCCAAACATGTAAGTCAGAATCACCCTCAGATATCAGATACCATCAAACTCCCCTGAGAATGGACATTACCAAAAACAGCAACAAGAATTTTGGAAGGGAGCAGACGGTGTAGGCTGACAAAAAAGGAAACTCTTATACACTATTGATGGCAATGTAAATTAATTGATACATTGTGAAAACAACTTGGAGGTTCTTTACACTGGGTATGCATAAACAAAGGAAATCAGTACCTTGAGTTATCTGCCTTCTCATGTTTCATTAACTGCTACTCACAATATCAAAGATGTGAAATCAACCTATCCATCCATCCACAGATGTAGGGATAAAGAAATTGCAGTATATCTGCACAACACAATATTCTTCATCCATAAGAAAATGTAATTTTCATTGGGAGCCATATGCATGAACCTGGAAAATATGTTAAATAAAATAAGTTAGGCATAGAAAGACAAGCACAGAATAATCTCACTTATGTGGAATCCAAAAACCTTTGCTTTCAGTAAGTAAAAGGTACAGTAGTGGTTTTCCGAAGAGAGAGGATCCATGCATTACTGCTGGTCCCATGAATAATATATATTACTATAAATGTTTGATCATCATAGTACATTCACATATAATAACACATTACAGGTCTAGTCCACATTCATATAAGCAAGTATCAGACTCTCCTTAATCAACTATCATACATTAACTGTCATTAACTGTACAATAAAATCTATTCCACCTGGATACTGACCAGCACTATAAATCCTTAATATTACATAGTACATGTATCTGCCAATCTCTAAGAAATCATCATCCTACTCGGGAGCACCACCCTCCTTTCTCTGGGTCCATACCACTTGGGGGTGACGATACTGAAACTATACCTGGCATCTGTTTCTTACTTCAGGGCCATAAAATTAAGACCGCCCACATGTTCCCCTTTATTTTTTTAAATTTGGGGGTGCTGTTAATCAACATGACAGGAGCGTGGTTCCTGCCAAATCCATTGTAGCTGAATTTATCTTGAATATTCTGTACTGACATAACCAACCATAAGGTGCTAATTAATTCATGCTTCAAAAACACAGTAATTAATCAACAGACATGCACGTACACACATGTACATACAACTGAGGGACTCTTTCCGATTAAATCTGCAAATTCCCCTTCCCCCACCTCTGACTTCATTATCAACTTAGGTGAACATACTCTAGCCAAACCCCAAAACAAGAGGCTAAAATGCAACCCAGTCAGAGCCCTGAAAATCATATTTTAACCACGAACACCCCAACATGTACCCCTCGATTGATGTAATTTTCTAAAAATTGTAAAGTTCTCCAACCAAATAAATCTTCCATTATGTATATAAAAATAAACTAAAATTCTGTCCTAATGCTAATAGAGTACTTTGAGCATTCCCCTCTGAAAGCACATACCCCAATATGTCACACCCCTAAATCAATTATACTCTAATTATAAATAATTCTCTAATCCAAAACCTATGTTGATTCAACTTTGAAGGCCCTAAATTTGCAGAACTGTAAAAGTCTATATTTATTTCTTTTTTTCTCATATTTTAAACTTCCACTTAAATATTTTATGCATTTAATGCACCTTAACCATTTAAAGCAAGACACTGAAAATGTCTAGACGGGTCCATACAACTCCATAAACAGATAGGTTTGGTCCTGGCCTTTTTATTAGCACTTAATAAGATTATACATGCAAGCATCCCGCCCCACTGAGAATGTCCTCTAGGTCACCAGGATCAAAAAGAGAAGGTATCAAGCATGCAGGAATGCAGCTCAAAACACTTTGCCCAACCACACTCCCACAGGAAACAGCAGTGCTAAATTTTTAGTAATAGACAAAAGTTTTACTAAGCTATACTAATACTTAGGGTTGGTTAATTTTGTGCCAGCCACCACAGCCATACAATTAACCAGGGCTAATAAAACTCAGTGTAAAGAGTGTTTTAGGTCTGCTCTCAATAAAGCTAACATCCATCTAAGTTGTAAAAAACTCTAGCTGAAATAAAACATACTACAAAAGCGGCTTTAATATCTTGAAGACACAATAGCTAAGACCCAAACTGGGATTAGATATTCCACTATGCTTAGCCCTAAACCCTAATAGTCACATTAACAAGACTATTCATTAGAGCACTACAAGCAACAGCTTAAAATTCAAAGGACCTGGCGGTGCTTGCATCCTTCTAGAGGGGCCTGTTCTACAACTGATAAACTCCAGTACACCTCACCACCTCTTGTCCCCAGCCTATATGCCGCCATCTTCAGCAAATCCTGAAAAGGTCAAAGAGTAACCACAAGTACATACATAAAAAGTTGGATCAAGGTGCAGCCCATGAGATGCTAAGAAATGGGCTGCATTTTCTATGCCCAGAAAAACTCATGATAGCCTTTATGAAATCTAAAGATTTAGGGAGGATTTAGCAGTAAACCAAGAATAGAGTGCTTGGTTGAATAACGCCATGAAGCAAGCACACACCACCCGTCACTCTCCTTGAGTACTTCTCTACAAATCACTATTACTGATAATTTTCTACACACGTATAGAGGAGACAAGTCGTAACATGGTAAGTGTACTGGAAAGTG
>NW_022442484.1:0-4449 GCF_009761245.1 Sapajus apella
TTCATCAAGTCACTCATTTTACATGGAGACATAGATCCAGAGAGGTTCACAGAGGCAGAGTGGTATAAGGTAGGAATCAGCACACCTGAGGTCTTGCACACCTGTACCTCTCAGCAGGCTATGTGATGTTGGATGAGTGCTTTATCCTTCATGACCTCCTCTTTAAAATGGAGTATGAATGCCCCCCCGTGAGGTACTGAGGATCACTGAAGCTCTATGAAAGCATGCCGCCAAATATATGCATTCCAAGCTTGATGATGAATAGGGTGGTATATTAGTGTCACAAACTACCGCATCTGGGTGGCTTGAAGCAGCAGACTTGTTCTCTTACAGACCTGGAGGCTGGAAGTCAAACACAAGGTGTCAGCAGGGCCCACTTTTGCTGCTGGTTCTGGTGGTTTGCCAGTAGTCCTAGCGCTGCTTGGCTTGTGCTCCATTCTCTGCCTCCATCTTCACATGTCCATCTTCTCTGTGTCTCTTCTCATCTTGCAAGGACACCAGTCACATCAGATTGGGGCATTGTAATCCAGGATGTCTTTACTTTAACTTGATTACACGTGCAAAGATCCTGTTTCCAAATTATGTCACAGGAACCAGCACCAAGACAGTAACATGTATCTGTGGGGGGTACGATTCAACCTACAACAGCTGGCAGTGGTCACAGCTAATTAACGTGGAGCCCACCTGATAGTTGCCTGGTGCCCATTTTACCACGAGACCCTGGACTTCACTTTCAAGATGAGGTAATGCACATCTGTTTTCCATCCTTTTCTCCGCTACTTGAAAATCTAGACAATTAACTTCAAGGACTTAGCTGTCCCCTAACATTTTGAAGGTTATCAGGGCTGACATGAGACATGAAACTGACCTGAAAGTGGTCATAGGACCTGACACAGCAGGAGAATGGAGAGGTGGCCATTGACATAGGGATGCTGTTAAGAAAGAAACAATCACGTGGAGCTGAAAAATGAGTCACACTTGATATCACCCTAGATCAGGGGCTGATGGGCTTGGGGTTCTGTGAAGGCATCTGGCACACAGAAAATCCAGATGTGGACCCGAGGATCTGGGTCTCGGCTATGCATAAGCTATGCCATGGGGCCAGGGATGAGGCTCACCTCCAGAGACGTTGCTAGGGAGAAAGAAGAGCAGAGACTTGAGAGCATCGCACTGTGTCTTTCATCTCATTGGTTGATATTTTAATTTGTTATCTGTGGTGGTTGCAGTAGCAGATCAAAAACCAAGGTTTTAGAAGAAATAATGCATTAACTTGTTTGAAATACTTGTTGAACATGTAATGAATTCACAGTGCCAAGACTGGCACTTATGATTCCAGAGATGGAAGGATATGTGTTCTCCATTATCAAGGAGTTTGCAATCTGGGGTTGGAGACAGATGCTAAAACCACCCAAAGCAGAGGAGCTTCAGTTATTTCTGACACCCAAGGAGTGTCTTGGTCTGTTTCGTGCTGCTGTAACACAGTACCACAGACTGAGTAATTTATAAAGGTGGACATTTATTTCTCCAAGAGCAAGTGGCTGGCATCTCTTGAGGGCCTCATTCCATGGCAGAAGACACAAAGGCAAAGAGACTCAAGAGAGAGGCTAATGGGAACTGAACTCATCCTCTTATGAGGAGCCCAGTAATGAAAGGACAGACCCACTCCTGAGACACGACATTCATCCATTTACCAGGGCAGAGCCCTCTCGCCCTGATCCATTTCTTATTAGACCCCACCTCCCAACGCTGTTGCATTGGGGATTAAGTTTACAACACAGGGTTCTGCTTGAGGAAAATTCATCAATGAAGACCTTCAGGGGTGGGAAAACAGCTCCTAAAAGGAGGACACATTTAGACTACTGCAGACAGGTACTGGGCAGGTGGCACCTGACAGAAACCTTGATGGATCAGCAGGTGTCAGTATGCTGAGAAAGGAGCTGGGAAGGAGGAGAGGGATGGAAGTCTCTGCGTACTTCATCTGTGACCCTCACTGTGCTGCGTCATCTCAGAAGCAAGTGAAGAGAGATGCAGAGGATGTGTGTGGGGTCGCATGTGGAATGAGACCACTCCGTGAAAACTCAAGGGTAGGCATTGATCAAAGAGGATCTGCTGAGACAAGTAGACCCAGGGGAGAAAAGATGAAAACTGATCACTGCTTAGATATATTTTATGTTTTTTTTGGGGGAGGGAATTCAGTGATGAAAAATTTTAGGGATGAGATAGCTCTTAACTCCTTTGGTTGATCCTTATGTTCTCTAGTTTGGGCTGTCATAACAGAATCCCGTAGATGGGTAGCTTAAACAACACAAAGGGACGTCTCATAGTTGCAGAAGCTGGGAAGTTCAAGGTTAGGGAGCTGACATACCCAGTGTCTGGTGAGGTGGCCCTTTTGTTACTGTATCCTTACGTGGCAGAAAGTAGAGAGAGAAAGAGGCAAGGAAAAAGAGAAAGAGCCAGCAGAGAGATGGAGAGAGAGAGAGAGTGAGGGAACAAATTCTCCCGTCTCTTCTTATAAGGTCCCTAATCCCATTTATGAGGACTCCGCCCTCATGGCCTAATCACTCCCTAAAGACCCCACCTCCAACTACTGTCAATTAGGAATTAGAATTTCAACACATGAATTTGGGTGGAGTGGTAAAGGGAAATGATTTCTCTACTCATAACACTTGCAAAATCAATGAGCAGCTTTTATTTTTCTTTCTTATTAAAATTTTAAGTTCCAGAATACATGTGCAGAACGTGTAGGTTTGTTACGTAGGTAAATGTGTGCCATGGT
Source organism: Sapajus apella (assembly GCF_009761245.1). Taxonomy (NCBI): domain Eukaryota; kingdom Metazoa; phylum Chordata; class Mammalia; order Primates; family Cebidae; genus Sapajus; species Sapajus apella. Next base: position 2,777 of record NW_022442484.1, read on the forward strand.
GGTTTGCTGCACCTATAAACAAACACATCACTTAGGAATTAAGCCCAGCATGCATTAGCTATTTACCCTGCTACTGTCCTTCCCATCCAACCCTGACAGGCCCCAGTGTGGGTTGTTCCCCTTCCTGTGTCCATGTGTTTTCATTGTTCAGCTCCCACCTATGAGTGAGAACATGCGGTGTTTGGTTTTCTGTTCCTGTGTTAGTTTGCTGAGGATGATGGCTTAACAGCTTCATCCATGTCCCTGCAAAAGACATGATCTCATTTCTTGTTATGGCTGCATAGCATTCCATGGGGCACATGTACCACATTTTCTTTATCCAGTCTATTACTGACGGGCATTTGGGTTGATTCCTTGTCTTTGGTATTGTGAATAGTGAATGAGCAACTTTCCTACATCAAGCAGTTCACCAAATCTCTGCAGAAAGTAGTGAGCGTGCTAAAATTTAATTCGCTTCTGACACCACCCTCAGTGCAGATTCTAAGGTTATGAGGTAAGTGCCACAAAACTGTGCCCCACTTGAGATGCCAATCACAAGTAATGGGTCCCCATGGTGCCCACACTTCTCTCTGATTGGCTATCTACTGGTGTTTCCCACAACCTCCTCCTAAGTTTCAATAATTTGCTATAATACTTCACAGAACTCAGGAATAACACCTTCCTTACATTTACTGGTCTATTATAAAGGACATTTTAAAGAATACTGATGAGCAGCCAGATGAAGAGTCACCTAAGGTGAGGTCCAGGGTGATCTCAAGCATAGGAGCGCTGTCCCATGGAGCTGGGTGACACAATCCTCCAGACACGTAGACACACTCACCAACCAGGGAGCTCTGCAAACCCCATGGTTTAGGGATCTTCACCTTCATTGCGTAGGCATCATGGATAACTCAGTCTTCAGTCCTTCTCCCCTCTCTGAAGATAAGGGGGTAGGGCTGAACGTTTCAAGCTTCTCACCATGGCTTGTTATCTCTGGTGAGAAGTCCCCATCCTGAAGCTATCCCGGAGCCCACCGAGAGTTACCTCTCAGAATAAAGATACCTATATTACCCTTGCAATTTTAAGGGGTTTAGAAGCTCTGCATCAGGAACCAAGGGCAGAGATCAAACACGTATTGCTTATATCATAAAGGGACACATGTTCATATGTTCAGCTCTAAGCAATCCTCTTGCAGGTTTGTGTGTTGGCTGCACAGAAGCAAGGCTTTGTGAAGAATATATATGGTGTATTTATTTAAATGTGATTTCACAGCTGAAAGTATTTTTCTAAAAGTCTAAATTAGTTTCAAAAGATGGTACCAAATCCCTGAGAACATGCAGCAAAACAAAAACAAAACTCAGCAGGATTCTAAATGCTGTTCTGAAATATATATATAATTTTTTTTTTTTTGAAACGGAGTCTTGCTGTGTCGCCCAGGCTGGAGTGCAATGGCACGATCTTGGCTCACTGCAGCCTCCGCCTCCCGGATTCAAGTGATTCTCTTGCCTTAGCCTTCTGAGTAGGTGGGATTACAGGTGTGCACCACCACACCTGACTAATTTTTTGTATTTAGTAGAGACAGGGTTTCACCATGCTGGTTAGGCTGGTCTCAAACTCCTGGGCTCAGATGACCCACCCATCTCAGCCTCCCAAAGTACTGAGATTACAGGCGTGAGCTACCGCGCCCAGACTTT
>NW_022442485.1:0-4449 GCF_009761245.1 Sapajus apella
ATGGCTCCCACTCTCTGCAAATTCAGCCAAGCTAGGAACCTGGGGTTAGCTGAGACTTTCCCTCTCCTGGGCCCCCTTCTTCTCTCCTGGATCTCCTTCCACTTTCAGACCCTGAGCAATGACAATTCGTTTTGCTTTCTTGTTGATTTCCAAGCCTCCAGCCTCAGCCTCCTGAGTAGCTGGGACCACAGGTGTACACTACCATGCCTGGCTAATTTCTTTTCTCTTTTTATTTTTCTTCTTTTCTTTTCTCTTTTCCCTTCCCTTCCCTTCTTCCTTCCTTCCTTCCTTCCCTCTCTCTCTTTCCCTCTCTCCCTCCCTCCCTCCTTCCCTCCCCTTCCTTCCCTCTCTCCCTTCTGCCCTTCTTTCCCTCCCTCCCTTCCTTCCCTCCTTCCTTCTTGCTTTCTTGCTTTCGAGATGAGGTCTCGCTATGTTGCCAAGGCTGGTCTTGAACTCTTGGGTTCAAGTGATTCTCCCACCTTGGCCTTTCAAAGTGCTGGGATTACAGGAATGAGCTATCATGCCTGGCTTTGCATTTATATAATGAGAGAAAAGCATCCGAACGGTAACCTCTATTACTTTGAATGTTCCCAACCTCTGCTGGGCTGGGGATTGCACAAGCAGAGCTCCCTTGGTATTTGCAGCAATAGAAAAAATTCCTTTCCCTGTGTTAGGGTATAGAGGCAGGGGAAATGGACTAGGGCAATTTTTCAAGTGGGTGAGGGCAGAGGATGCTAACTGAAAGGTGGAAGACAGGGAGGACCCCGCATTCTATAGTCTGTAGGAGCTACGAGCTCTATTTTTTCAGAGAGAATCTAAACCAACTCCCCTGCCACGTCCTCTTTTTGGTCCTGGTTGTGTCCACTGATATTAAAAAAAAAAATAAATCCCATCCTTAAAATTTTTTTTTAGAGACAAGGTCTCGCTCAGTCACTCAGACTGGAGTGCGATGGTGTGATCATAGTTCACTGCAGCCTCAACTCCTGGGCTCTAGCAATCCTTCCACCTCAGCCTCCTGAGTAGCTGAGACTAGAGACATGTGACACCATGTCTGGCTAATTAAAACAAACAAACAAACAATTTTCTTTTGGTAGAGATGGAGTCTCATTATGATGCCCAGGCTGGTCCCAAACTCCTGGCCTCGAGTGTCAAGTCTTTTTTTGCAAGGCATCTCTGCAGATGAGTGATGGCAGCTTCCTTGTTTTCCCCTCTCCCCTCCCGCAGAGCATTCACTCATTCATTCCAACACCCAGTCAGTAAACATTTATTTGGCAAACATTCCTTACATGCCTACTTTTCCAGGAACTGTGTCAGGTGTGGGAGAATGGAGCCCTGCATTTACATGGTAGGACTGGTATGTGGACATACGGTGACCCTATGGCCTCACAAGCGATCCATGAGAGAGGAGCACAGGGAGGCCAACAAGGTGGCTGGTAGGACTTCTCAGGGACAGATGGTGGTGCCCCATCTGTGTCCTGAAGTCTAGTCCAGGCCTTCCATCTGCCCTCTGAGACATGGTACCGCCCACTGACAACTGCAGGCATCGGTGGTCCCCGGGCCCTACCAAGTGGTGAGCTGGAGGCAAAGGTGTCATCTCTTCCCGATTTCTGCATCCAGTGACATCTGGTGCTAGTTTCAAACCAGCCATGGTGGGAGTATTTACGGCACAGAAATCTGCAAATGCTATAAATCAGGACTCTTCCCCCGCCCATCAGAGCTGATGCCAAATATTTGCTAGAACAACATTGGTCCTACCATACCATTCCACCCCTAATGCCCTGTAGAAACTAACATAGGGACGAGCAAGAGACGCAGCCTAGCTTCTGGTTCTAACGTGAGTGGTCTGCCTGCTTTTCCTACCGCTGCCTCCACCAAGGTCATGGTTGAACATTCCCTGGGGACTGTCACAGTGACTCCTGTCCTTCACTGCATACCTCAATAGAAGCCGTAATGAGTTGCTGGGAGTGATGGTTTGTGGCACCATGTTGAGAATCACAGTAAGCTTGTTTCAGATGGTGGGTTCTCGTACGGCTGATGCAGGTACGGAAGCTAGAGACTACTGGCCACATGGCTCTTTTCGTATGTTTCTCCCAGAAATATCACCGTCAGTGGAGAAAAATAAACTTGTGTCTTCCTCCTCAGGAATTGAGGCAAAACTTGAAAACTTGAAGTACATCACTGCATGCTTTAGTTTTTTTTTTTACTCGTGCCATGTTTGTTCATTACAATTTATAGAAATGTGGGCTGCAACTCCATAATCTTTTCATGGTTGCTTAATATAGAAATAAAGAATAGATAAAAAAAAAAAAAAGAAAAAGAAAAAATAAAGGAATAAACAGTAGAAATGTGCTGTTTATCCTCTTGTGTTTGGGTGGGGAAGAGTCCCAGATTGAACTCCCAAAGCTGAGTTGTGGATAAACACAAATGATCATTGGGCTATAGTTTGTTATAGATGACTGCCTGCTTTTCATATTTGAAATGGATTAAACTAGAAAAATGAATACACTGAAACATTTGCTTTTGTGGCCTGGGTGTTGATGTTACCTCATCTCTGTAGCATTAAGAAAAGGGTGGTGGGGGTGGGGAATAGGAACTCAGCCAATTTGCCATCAATCCACAAAGTAAGAATCAGCTCCTTTTGTTGGATTCTGGATGCATGTTTTTCGGCTCTCTTCTGACAATTATATTTAATGATAATTTAAGAAATTGATTGGGCCGGGCGCGGTGGCTCAAGCCTGTAATCCCAGCACTTTGGGAGGCCGGGGCGGGTGGATCACAAGGTCAAGAGATCGAGACCATCCCCGCAACATGGTGAAACTCTGTCTCTACTAAAAAAAATACAAAAAACTAGCTGGGCACGGTGGTGCGTGCCTGTAATCCCAGCTACTCAGGAGGCTGAGGCAGGAGAATTGCCTGAACCCAGGAGGCGGAGGTTTCGGTGAGCCAAGATCGCGCCATTGCACTCCAGCCTGGGTAACAAGAGCGAAACTCCGTCCCCCCAAAAAAAAAAAGAAATTGATTGATGCCATTTAGTCCTATGCAGTTTTATAATTAATTTCTAATCTTCTCTGGAACCTCGAAGATACAGAGAAGAAGGGAAGGAAAAGAGTGAAGACACTCATCCTGTGCCTACGCCAGACATTCTCTCTTATGCCATTTCAGTCTCACAATCACCCTTTGAGGGAGAGAAGACCCTAAAACCTGGGAAGTGAGATGAGCTGCCCAAGATCACACCCCTGGGGTGGCGGTAGCAGGAAGCAGACTCAGTCCTGTCGGGCATCAGGACCCAGGCTCCTTCCACCTTGCTGCTTATCCTCATAATCACCAGATGTTTTCAAAATCCAGAGAAACTGATGCCAAACTCATTTTTTCACAAACCAAGCAGGGCCCCAGAGTTCCTTGTGCAGGGAGATATGTCCAGGGGATGTCCTGTGACCAGTGTCCCCCTAGAGCTGCGGGCATTTGGCCAGAGTGCCCCCAAGGGATGTAGGATCATTCCTGTAGTTGTGAGGCAGAGGGAACCAACGCAAGAGCAGCTGGAAGAGGGAAAATGGAGGGAAAAGAGCAGTAACAGCCACTGAAATCAACCCATCCCCTCCTCTGCACTGGTCACCTTCCTGGGCCAGTTCTCATCCTGACCCTATATGGAAGGTATTAGCATAAACATTTTACAGATGAAGAAGAAACTGAGCCTTAGAGAGTTGACACAACTTGGCCAAAGTCACGTGACCAAGTTTTCTCCTGGAATTTGAACAAAAGATGATAGGGCTCTAAAGTCTGTGCTCTTTCTGTTGTGCCAAGCCATCCTCTGGAGGTAACTCTGAGGTCCATTTGCTTTTTCTCTCCCATTGCAAACCACTTTGGGGATTTCTTGGTTGCTTGTCATGTTTTCTTTTTCTATTTTATTGTTCCTGCATATTGTTTCTCTTTATGCTTTTCCCTGATATTCTCCCCATCATTGTGGCTTTTCCTCCCTAAGTAGCAGCAGTCATCTGGGGTCATCTGGGGTCATCTTTGGCCTCTTTCTGCAGGTGCACAAACCTGTTCCCTTCTGTTGGAGCTGCTGCACTCCCCCTTCCATGCCTGAAACCAGCATAGAAAAAGCATACTTGCAACCAGCACACCTAGAGGGTAAGGGCCAAATAAGAGAAATGGTAGGTTTTGGTGTTCTGTACAGTGAGTGAGACTTCTTGGTAGGAAACTTAGAAGCATTTCTCAACCCAGCCATAGCTGCTGTAGCCTCCAAAAGGACTTCCCAGGAAAAATGTCAAACTGGAGGGATAAACAAATATTGGTCTTGGCTACTCTGGCTGTTCATCTTCTCAGAAATAGGACCTGGGGAGGTGACCTCCTCAGACAGGGTCTGCCCAGTAGTTTCCATCATATTGGGTTCCATATCATCAAATGGAAAATTTGAAAATGGCACCTCAAACTCAACATGTCCCACAT
>NW_022442486.1:0-4448 GCF_009761245.1 Sapajus apella
ATGGCTCCCACTCTCTGCAAATTCAGCCAAGCTAGGAACCTGGGGTTAGCTGAGACTTTCCCTCTCCTGGGCCCCCTTCTTCTCTCCTGGATCTCCTTCCACTTTCAGACCCTGAGCAATGACAATTCGTTTTGCTTTCTTGTTGATTTCCAAGCCTCCAGCCTCAGCCTCCTGAGTAGCTGGGACCACAGGTGTACACTACCATGCCTGGCTAATTTCTTTTCTCTTTTTATTTTTCTTCTTTTCTTTTCTCTTTTCCCTTCCCTTCCCTTCTTCCTTCCTTCCTTCCTTCCCTCTCTCTCTTTCCCTCTCTCCCTCCCTCCCTCCTTCCCTCCCCTTCCTTCCCTCTCTCCCTTCTGCCCTTCTTTCCCTCCCTCCCTTCCTTCCCTCCTTCCTTCTTGCTTTCTTGCTTTCGAGATGAGGTCTCGCTATGTTGCCAAGGCTGGTCTTGAACTCTTGGGTTCAAGTGATTCTCCCACCTTGGCCTTTCAAAGTGCTGGGATTACAGGAATGAGCTATCATGCCTGGCTTTGCATTTATATAATGAGAGAAAAGCATCCGAACGGTAACCTCTATTACTTTGAATGTTCCCAACCTCTGCTGGGCTGGGGATTGCACAAGCAGAGCTCCCTTGGTATTTGCAGCAATAGAAAAAATTCCTTTCCCTGTGTTAGGGTATAGAGGCAGGGGAAATGGACTAGGGCAATTTTTCAAGTGGGTGAGGGCAGAGGATGCTAACTGAAAGGTGGAAGACAGGGAGGACCCCGCATTCTATAGTCTGTAGGAGCTACGAGCTCTATTTTTTCAGAGAGAATCTAAACCAACTCCCCTGCCACGTCCTCTTTTTGGTCCTGGTTGTGTCCACTGATATTAAAAAAAAAATAAATCCCATCCTTAAAATTTTTTTTTAGAGACAAGGTCTCGCTCAGTCACTCAGACTGGAGTGCGATGGTGTGATCATAGTTCACTGCAGCCTCAACTCCTGGGCTCTAGCAATCCTTCCACCTCAGCCTCCTGAGTAGCTGAGACTAGAGACATGTGACACCATGTCTGGCTAATTAAAACAAACAAACAAACAATTTTCTTTTGGTAGAGATGGAGTCTCATTATGATGCCCAGGCTGGTCCCAAACTCCTGGCCTCGAGTGTCAAGTCTTTTTTTGCAAGGCATCTCTGCAGATGAGTGATGGCAGCTTCCTTGTTTTCCCCTCTCCCCTCCCGCAGAGCATTCACTCATTCATTCCAACACCCAGTCAGTAAACATTTATTTGGCAAACATTCCTTACATGCCTACTTTTCCAGGAACTGTGTCAGGTGTGGGAGAATGGAGCCCTGCATTTACATGGTAGGACTGGTATGTGGACATACGGTGACCCTATGGCCTCACAAGCGATCCATGAGAGAGGAGCACAGGGAGGCCAACAAGGTGGCTGGTAGGACTTCTCAGGGACAGATGGTGGTGCCCCATCTGTGTCCTGAAGTCTAGTCCAGGCCTTCCATCTGCCCTCTGAGACATGGTACCGCCCACTGACAACTGCAGGCATCGGTGGTCCCCGGGCCCTACCAAGTGGTGAGCTGGAGGCAAAGGTGTCATCTCTTCCCGATTTCTGCATCCAGTGACATCTGGTGCTAGTTTCAAACCAGCCATGGTGGGAGTATTTACGGCACAGAAATCTGCAAATGCTATAAATCAGGACTCTTCCCCCGCCCATCAGAGCTGATGCCAAATATTTGCTAGAACAACATTGGTCCTACCATACCATTCCACCCCTAATGCCCTGTAGAAACTAACATAGGGACGAGCAAGAGACGCAGCCTAGCTTCTGGTTCTAACGTGAGTGGTCTGCCTGCTTTTCCTACCGCTGCCTCCACCAAGGTCATGGTTGAACATTCCCTGGGGACTGTCACAGTGACTCCTGTCCTTCACTGCATACCTCAATAGAAGCCGTAATGAGTTGCTGGGAGTGATGGTTTGTGGCACCATGTTGAGAATCACAGTAAGCTTGTTTCAGATGGTGGGTTCTCGTACGGCTGATGCAGGTACGGAAGCTAGAGACTACTGGCCACATGGCTCTTTTCGTATGTTTCTCCCAGAAATATCACCGTCAGTGGAGAAAAATAAACTTGTGTCTTCCTCCTCAGGAATTGAGGCAAAACTTGAAAACTTGAAGTACATCACTGCATGCTTTAGTTTTTTTTTTTACTCGTGCCATGTTTGTTCATTACAATTTATAGAAATGTGGGCTGCAACTCCATAATCTTTTCATGGTTGCTTAATATAGAAATAAAGAATAGATAAAAAAAAAAAAAAGAAAAAGAAAAAATAAAGGAATAAACAGTAGAAATGTGCTGTTTATCCTCTTGTGTTTGGGTGGGGAAGAGTCCCAGATTGAACTCCCAAAGCTGAGTTGTGGATAAACACAAATGATCATTGGGCTATAGTTTGTTATAGATGACTGCCTGCTTTTCATATTTGAAATGGATTAAACTAGAAAAATGAATACACTGAAACATTTGCTTTTGTGGCCTGGGTGTTGATGTTACCTCATCTCTGTAGCATTAAGAAAAGGGTGGTGGGGGTGGGGAATAGGAACTCAGCCAATTTGCCATCAATCCACAAAGTAAGAATCAGCTCCTTTTGTTGGATTCTGGATGCATGTTTTTCGGCTCTCTTCTGACAATTATATTTAATGATAATTTAAGAAATTGATTGGGCCGGGCGCGGTGGCTCAAGCCTGTAATCCCAGCACTTTGGGAGGCCGGGGCGGGTGGATCACAAGGTCAAGAGATCGAGACCATCCCCGCAACATGGTGAAACTCTGTCTCTACTAAAAAAAATACAAAAAACTAGCTGGGCACGGTGGTGCGTGCCTGTAATCCCAGCTACTCAGGAGGCTGAGGCAGGAGAATTGCCTGAACCCAGGAGGCGGAGGTTTCGGTGAGCCAAGATCGCGCCATTGCACTCCAGCCTGGGTAACAAGAGCGAAACTCCGTCCCCCCAAAAAAAAAAAGAAATTGATTGATGCCATTTAGTCCTATGCAGTTTTATAATTAATTTCTAATCTTCTCTGGAACCTCGAAGATACAGAGAAGAAGGGAAGGAAAAGAGTGAAGACACTCATCCTGTGCCTACGCCAGACATTCTCTCTTATGCCATTTCAGTCTCACAATCACCCTTTGAGGGAGAGAAGACCCTAAAACCTGGGAAGTGAGATGAGCTGCCCAAGATCACACCCCTGGGGTGGCGGTAGCAGGAAGCAGACTCAGTCCTGTCGGGCATCAGGACCCAGGCTCCTTCCACCTTGCTGCTTATCCTCATAATCACCAGATGTTTTCAAAATCCAGAGAAACTGATGCCAAACTCATTTTTTCACAAACCAAGCAGGGCCCCAGAGTTCCTTGTGCAGGGAGATATGTCCAGGGGATGTCCTGTGACCAGTGTCCCCCTAGAGCTGCGGGCATTTGGCCAGAGTGCCCCCAAGGGATGTAGGATCATTCCTGTAGTTGTGAGGCAGAGGGAACCAACGCAAGAGCAGCTGGAAGAGGGAAAATGGAGGGAAAAGAGCAGTAACAGCCACTGAAATCAACCCATCCCCTCCTCTGCACTGGTCACCTTCCTGGGCCAGTTCTCATCCTGACCCTATATGGAAGGTATTAGCATAAACATTTTACAGATGAAGAAGAAACTGAGCCTTAGAGAGTTGACACAACTTGGCCAAAGTCACGTGACCAAGTTTTCTCCTGGAATTTGAACAAAAGATGATAGGGCTCTAAAGTCTGTGCTCTTTCTGTTGTGCCAAGCCATCCTCTGGAGGTAACTCTGAGGTCCATTTGCTTTTTCTCTCCCATTGCAAACCACTTTGGGGATTTCTTGGTTGCTTGTCATGTTTTCTTTTTCTATTTTATTGTTCCTGCATATTGTTTCTCTTTATGCTTTTCCCTGATATTCTCCCCATCATTGTGGCTTTTCCTCCCTAAGTAGCAGCAGTCATCTGGGGTCATCTGGGGTCATCTTTGGCCTCTTTCTGCAGGTGCACAAACCTGTTCCCTTCTGTTGGAGCTGCTGCACTCCCCCTTCCATGCCTGAAACCAGCATAGAAAAAGCATACTTGCAACCAGCACACCTAGAGGGTAAGGGCCAAATAAGAGAAATGGTAGGTTTTGGTGTTCTGTACAGTGAGTGAGACTTCTTGGTAGGAAACTTAGAAGCATTTCTCAACCCAGCCATAGCTGCTGTAGCCTCCAAAAGGACTTCCCAGGAAAAATGTCAAACTGGAGGGATAAACAAATATTGGTCTTGGCCACTCTGGCTGTTCATCTTCTCAGAAATAGGACCTGGGGAGGTGACCTCCTCAGACAGGGTCTGCCCAGTAGTTTCCATCATATTGGGTTCCATATCATCAAATGGAAAATTTGAAAATGGCACCTCAAACTCAACATGTCCCACAT
>NW_022442487.1:0-4447 GCF_009761245.1 Sapajus apella
CCGGTGACACGACTTCCTCCCTGCACACCCCAGCTTGGAGCACCCCAATCTCACCCCAGTCCCCACAGAGCTTGACTCAGCCAAGGGAAGGAAAGGCTGGGAAGGGCTGGGTCGGAATTTTGGGCCGAGCATCCCAGGGTCCCATCTTCCTAGTTTATGAGATTTTTCTTCTGTTTCAGGAAACTCCCTTATATGGAAAGATGACACCCTAAGTTTGGGGAAGGACTCACCCTCACATGGCCAGGCTCCTTGAACCAAGAAGAACCCTGGAAAAGAAAGAGCATGACGGATGATCCATCTGCACACAAACCAGGCCTGCCCTGCTGCCTCGAATGTGCTGTGTGCCTTGGCAGCCAGGCCCTTTTTAGGTTGTAGGTAAACTCAGCCTTGTTGCCCATCTGACCCGAGAGAGGGCTTGTGGCTGTGCAGAGGACTAGCCTCTAGGCCAAGGCGATATGTCCACCCCCAGCCCATATCCCCAGACCAGGCTCATATCACCACCCCAGGCCCATATCTCCACCACCAGCCCATATCCCCACCCCAGGCCCATATCCCCACCCCAGGCCCATATCTCCACCCCAGGCCCATATCCCCACCCCAGGCCCATATCTCTATCCCAGGCCCATATCTCCACCCCAGGCCCATATCTCCACCCCAGGCCCATATCCCCACCCCAGGCCCATATCCCCACCCCAGGCCCATATCTCCACCCCAGGCCCATATCTGTACCCCAGACCCATATCCGTACCCCAGACCCATATCCCCACCCCAGACCCATATCTCCATCCCAGGCCCATATCCCCACCCCAGGCCCATATCCCCACCCCAGGCCCATATCCGTACCCCAGACCCATATCCCCACCCCAGGCCCATATCCCCACCCCAGGCCCATATCTCCACCCCAGGCCCATATCCCCACCCCAGGCCCATATCTCTATCCCAGGCCCATATCTCCACCCCAGGCCCATATCTCCACCCCAGGCCCATATCCCCACCCCAGGCCCAGATCTCCACCCATCTCTCCCTCCCTCCATTCCCTCCAGGACTCACCGACACACGCCATGCTGACGACCATGGGCGACATGGTGCTGTCTGTGCAGACCGGCGGCCGCGCCCCAGCTCCCCTCAGCAGCGCACAGGATGTTGGCGCCCCACCCGTGCAGTTTACATGCTGACCACATCATGGGACGCTGACGTACGCAGGCTCTTTCCACCTTGCATGAGGCCCAGTGAGTGTTCGGTGAAGACAGGAACATGGCTTCCTGGAAATTGTTCTGACCAGAATCGTCACCTTGCCTCCTTCACCATGACCAACTCAAAACACGTCTCCGATCCAATCTCTCACACGCGACATGATTGAATCTGCGCTGATGTTGAAGACTTTTGATGCATTTTTGTTTTTATCTGAGATTCAAACTCTTCTACATGTGTAGTATGCTAAATACCTAACAGGTATTACTAGCATTATTAGAGTAATTATGACGAAAAAGTCACTAGTATTTTTCTTGCTCATATTTCTTGTACTAAGCCAGAAGCAGTTAAAATTATTTAAATTCTCAGTGAAGGATTTTCCAGTTATTTACAATCTTAGAAGTGTACTTTATTAGCAAAAATACAACATGTAAATTCTAGATTTTGTAGTTTTACCTAGAATTTGTCACATAACCAGAGTCCAAACTAATGGTTCTCTCTCTCTCTCTTTCCCTCACTTTAAATTTTACAGGAATATCCAGTAACACAATGCTATAGAAAATCAACTTTCCCCCAGCACTTTGGGAGACTGATGAGGTGGGTGGATCACCTGAGATCTGGAGTTCGAGACAAGCCTGGCCAATATGGTGAAACCTTGTTTCTACAAAAAAAAAAAAAAATTAGCCAGGCATGGTGGTGAGTGCCTGTAATCCCCACTAGTTGGGAGGCCGAGGCACAAGAATCGCTTGGACCTAGGAGACAGAGGTGGCAGTGAGCCGAGATCTCACCACTGCACTCCAGCCTGGGTAAGAGATGGAGAGTCTGTCTCAAAAAAAAAAAAGAAAAAGAAAAGAAAAGGAAAATAAATAGCCTCTATTTGAAATTAGCAGAGTCAGGCTACCAAATTTTAAGGGGTTGTATAAAGTTACATAAACTGCAGCATCCTCCCGAGAGTGGACACAGCCAGTGAGCAGAAAACAGTGTCTGAAACACATCCGTGCACACACAGTCCCTTTATACTTGACAAAGGCTGCCATGTGCTTTAAGGTGGAATAGAATGTCTTCTCAATAAATGACACTGGACCAAAGAGTTACTTGTCTGAAACATAAATGTAAACGTATTCTCACCTTATGAAAACACCGCTTATTTTTTATCTTATTATAAATATTTTATGATTTATTTGTAAAAATCGACAAATAAAAATTACATACAGTCATCCTTTACTCTTTTGGGTGACTGGCCCCAGGATCCTCACTCAGATGCCAAAATCTGCAGATGCTCCAGCCTCTTACATGAAATCGCTTAGTGAGTGCAAGTAACCCTGCACATCCTCCTGTGTACGTCAGATCCTCTCCAGATGACTTATAATTCCTGATACAGGCTACGCACAGCTTCACTCGGGTCCATTCAACACAGTTTTGCTTTTTGGAACTTTGTGGATTTTTTTCTCTGAATATTTTTTGTTTATCGTTGGTTTGATACACAGCTGTAACCCCACAGATATGGAGGACCGACTGTGTATTTATAGTTTGAAAGATGATGTTTTGATAAGTGTCCTCGTGGAGATGAGACTAACAAGGGCGATGACCCTGCAGATGTTTCATCTTGGAATTACTCTGTGAGCTTTCCAGGTCTGCAGAGAGTAAGAATAGCACTCATCCATCTGATTCAGGATCCTCGGAATCTCCCATGTGCTGCATCTTTGGATGGAAATTGGAATCTCAGGGACAAACCAGGCTCCACCTGCTTCCAGAAGCTCCCAGTCCAGGGGTGAGAACCCAGTGGAGAACATAGGGGATTATATGGACATAGCCATGATAACACCAAAAATTTAGGCAAAAAAAAGTCACATTACCTAACTCATGAGGGCAGACGTGTTTATTTGAAGAGAACTACATCAAAATTATGTATAAAAAGAACTTAAAAATTTTACTGCTGACAAAAGGCTGCAAAAACCCTGAAAGTCTGAGGGAAGGTGGAACAGCATGAGGGAAGGTGGAACAGCACGTGTCTAAGTGCTGTGTTAAGAGGGAGCCTCTTGTATGTCTGGACTTGTGAGTTCCTCAGTGTGACTGCAGCCTCAGGTAGGACCAGGAAGTAAGCCAGTTAGGTTGGAGAGGTGGGCAGGGGTCAAGTGAAATGGAGAATTGTGTGTTAAGCAAAGGAGTGTGTTTTCTGTCCAGCAGGCAGTGAGGACCGCAGACATTTGTAAGCAAGAGACAGCCACGTTCAGATTTGTGGTGTGAGGAAGAGCAATCCTCTAAGATGCAGACTCACGCCTTCAGGTCCCAGCTGCTGTTACATTGGAACTGGCAAGCCGGGTTTGAGACAGGGCCATTGTCTCCCTAGAGGACCCCCTCAGGGCCTGTCTGTGGTGTTCACGGACAGGAGACAACTTTCAATCTGGGCTCCGCATTTGGGAGTTCCGTGTACACACTGGTTTCTGTTGGGGGTCTCTTGGGCCTCTGAGAAGGGCAAGTGATTTTTCTCTGTGTGAAAACGCCATGATCCAGCTGTGCATATGTCACCTCCTGAGGGTCTTGTTCTTCAGAGTCCTGGAGAGACGGAAATGTTGAGTGAGGGAGGGGCTCACATTCTTCGGGACTATTAGGGAATAAGACTCCATGCCCGAGGCTGGGCCAAGGAGGACCTACCTCCCTATTCACTGTTCTGTCCACCTGAGGCCCTTGGTCTTTTACTGCAGCATCTGTAGGAGACAGAAGTCATCAAAATACCTGGGAGGGCCCTTCTGGGTCCTCATTTCATGTGCAGACACCAACACACAGGGGGAGGCCATGGGTGCCTGAGGCCCCTCAGCTGCCAACTCGCACATTCTATCTCTCTGAGTACAAGGACCCCTCCCATGAAGAGCTCTCAATTCCCATCCATTGATTCTGTCTCCCACTTTCTGCCTGTCATGGAACCTTCTCCTGGATGTCAGTGGCTGCAGGGATGTGAGGATACAGTTCAGAATCAGGCAAAGGTCTGTGAGCTGACGGCAGGGGCAGGGGCAGGGTGTCTGGTGCTCTCTCTAGAAAGCCCTGCCTCTGTGGCTCCTACCTTGGGCCAGGGACCATCCTGCCAGTGAGGAACACACACCTGCATGCTCCATCCTGCTTCCGCGCATGGCCCTGAGGTCTCTGGACTCTGCCCTGTGAGACTTACTCTTTTGTGACAGCACCAGAGATGAAGGAGAGAGAAGAGGAGCATGGTGAAGGGGATGATGACCACTGAGCACCGAATGAGAACGTGCAG
>NW_022442488.1:0-4445 GCF_009761245.1 Sapajus apella
AAAAAAAAAATGTTTTGCTCTGTAGGCCAAGGGTGCAATACCTTCTGATGGTCTGAATGTGGGTTTGATCTCATAGGTTGTCAGAATGTAACTCTTCACATGTAAAAGCTTGTGAGACTTCCGGCCACAATGGCTCACACCTGTAATCCCAGCACTTTAGGAGTCTGAGACAGGCAGATTACCTGAGGTCAGAAGTTTGAGACCAGCCTGGCCAACATCGTGAAACTCTGTCTCTACTAAAAGTACAAAAATTAGCTGGGCATGGTGGTGGGCACCTGTTGTTGCAGCTACTCAACAGACTGAGGCAGGAAAATCAGGAAAATTGCTTGCATCCAGGAGGCGGAGGTTGCAGTCAGCTGAGATCCCATTATTGCACTCCATCCTCACTTTAACTAGTGACAGCTTGCAGGAACTGACCACTGTTATAGCAGTTGGTTCGTTAATGTTCATTTCCAAAGTATTCTCTAGTCTTTTTCCATTGATCCGCACTTTGGCTCTGAAAATGGAGTTGGGGTGAGTCTTCCTGTTCTGTGTGTGAATACAGCAAGGCTGGGAGAGAGACTTAAACAAGTGTCTCCTGGCAGAGATGGAATTGTAGTTGTCAGCCTTAGCATTTGCTGAGCTGTCCCTTCTCCTCTCAGCCAGTGTTTACCATTTTTGGAGCATTTCTGTGGTTGAGGTTGTAGTAGAGCCTGGGAATAGTGCAAGAAAGAAAACTGTATGTCTGTTCACAGTCCAGTTTAAATTGCTTTTTGCATCTTTGCTTTTGGAGTTTCTCAGAGCTGGGCATAGGTAGCAACAACAACTACTTCTGTTTTCTAACCTTTCCCATTCTCCCCTTCCTAGTTTCTAGGGGAAATTAATGCATGGGGACATGGCAGAAGGCAAGTAGATGAAGGAGAAAGAGGAGGCAAAAGGACCTGATGGCCCACAGGCTTAAACAGGTTCTGAGTGGTTGAGAAAGGACTTTCGAAAGGAGCTTGGTATTTCTAATTTTTACTCTGGTGATAGCAAACTTCTTTTTCTACATACTGAGTGATAATGATGGTTTTTTTAGCATTTACTCCGGGTCAGGTATTGTAGTCACAACTTGAGGTGTCATTATTAATGCTCACGTCATCTCTGTGAGGTAGTGTTATTAATTCCATTTCCTCAAAGTGTAAACTAAGGCTCAGTGAGTTTTAAGTACCTTCCACATAATCACAGGGCTAGACTTGAAGCCACCAGACTTCTATGTCATCTTGCCTTCCTGTAGTTATATGTGCTACTGTTAATCCTTGATATCTGTGTGCTGGTGTTTAGCATGTTTCATGTTACATAACTTTTAGGGATTTAAAGAGCTTTTTAAACCAGGCACAATGGCTCATGTCTGTGGTCCTAGCTACTTGGGAGGCTGACTCAGGAGGATCGCTTGAGGCTGGGAGTTCAAGGCTGAGCCATGATCAGGCCACTGCAATCCAGCCTGGGCATTGAAACGAGACCCTGTCTCTTTAAAAACTCTTCTTTTTTTAAAAAAAAGTTTCTTTAAGTGACCTTGAAATTCTACTGTGGTTTTATCCAGTTTTTTCACTTAAAACAGAAATTTTCATTATAATATTTTTATTTATTGCAAGTAACAAGTATATAGCTATGATAGATGGCTTGTTACTTGGTCTTAAAATTCTTCTTTTTACCTCCTGAACATAGTATGTTAATATTAAGAAAACACTGTAGAGATAATAATTTTGAAAAGTGGTCGATAGCTTGAATTTATACCTTTGCCATTCAGGAGGTGGAAGAGTGGAAGAGTTATTTTCATAAAGTTGGAAATGAAGCAGTAAGTGATGAGAATTTGTGGATGAGTGAGCACTTTGTAGAGTGTTCCAGAGTATATCATGGTCAGTGACTGTAGCAGTTGACAAATGAGAAACCACCCTCCCGAGGTTAAGAAAAACTTAGAACACCCAGAGAAGCCCACCAATGGAGAATGACTTATCTCTGCAAGCGCTGTCCTTTTCAGCTCTTACTGCATGCCAGACATTGTGCCCTTCTTATCCCCACCTAACAGATGGGAAAACTGGGGAACAGATAAACAGATTCAGTAATTTGTCTAAGGTCACACTGCAATTGATGTGTGATGATGTCAGGTTTCCCTGTTAAGCCTGGACTCATAACCTTTAGCAGTATGCCTCTTTATTAAATGGTCTGTTTTTAGGTGGCAATTTCATCTTAAAACAAATTCAGCATTAAAAAGTATTTCTCTTCAAGTGAATTTAGCATGTTGGGGTCTGGAGAGATGGAATCGTTTACTTTAACTGCCTATTCCTTGAGCCTCAAAAAGAAGCCCCTTACATGTTTGCTTAGGACAAATGATTATGCTGGATAAATACTAAAAACTGTTTTGATCTTACAAAATTTACTATCTGTGTACCTTTGAGGGGCAAAAACAAACTGCGGCTGGGAAAATTTAGTGCTTGTTTACAAGCTTTATTTCCTTTGGTTCCCCAAATTTGCACACACAAAGAGGGCATCATGGTTGGATTTTAAGGGCCATTGGCAGCAAGAAAAGTAAGCAGCGGGAATCAGGGACCCCCCAGTACCTGCCACCCTGATGTCTGTTGGCACGAATAAATGGTCTGGCTGGCTGGCTTTAAGGGACAAGACCAGGCTCTTGATGAAGAGTACTCTATTCACGCTCTGACTGGAAAAACAAACTAAAACACATTTAGATATAAACATGATAGGAACTGTTAAAAAGTCTTAATTGTTTAGTAGGTGCCTATTATCAATCTATTTTTCATAGTGCAATGCATCAGTTTTATTGAATACTTTTTAAGGGATCAAGCATGGGCTTCTTGTTTACTGCTTATTCTTTACCCCCTTGTGTGATTTTTTGTGTGTGCATACCCTCTACTTCCATTATTTCTTAGGATATTATTATTTTTTAAAACATCATTGTGTTGGAGTTAGATGCGGTCTTGAAATTCACTTGGTCTAGCACTTTTATTTCAAACATTAGGAAACAGAAATTTGAATGATAGTATTTTATCTCTGTGTAGTAGTTTCTGATAGACAATTTGACTTAATCATCTCTACTAACCTGTGATGACTCGTGCCCATTTTACAGATAAGGAAGTGAGTTGGTTGGATTGGGGTCAGATAGCTAGTTATTAGCAGAGCTGGGACTAGAACTGCGGTCTTCTGATTGGTGCTCAGGTCTGTTTCTGTTGCATCATGCTGCTGCTCATACTCTTGGAAACTTGTGACTGTTGCACATCTCACAGCAGACTAATCCAACACTCCCAAGTGTTCATCCTTCCTGGCTTTCGAAGGTCTGATTAATCCTTGTAAGCGACATCAAAACAAATGAAT
The DNA here is from genome assembly GCF_009761245.1 of Sapajus apella. NCBI lineage: Eukaryota > Metazoa > Chordata > Mammalia > Primates > Cebidae > Sapajus > Sapajus apella. Next base: position 3,352 of record NW_022442488.1, read on the forward strand.
TTTGTGTTACTTTTCAGTTCAAAAGTCATAAGACTTATCTAGTGTCTGAAGCTGATAAGCAGCATTTAATTATTTACTGAATATAGAGCTGGAGGCCATTTTTCTTCTCTTTTAAAAGTTATTTAGTTTTATGAAAGATGAGCATTTGTTGATAGAAGTATTTGTTGAATTAACGTGTAAAGACCCTGAGAATGCTGGATCAAAGTAGTTTTTTTCTTTTTCTTTCTTTTTTTTTATTGCGTTTCAGGTTTTGGGGTACATGTAAGGAACACGCAAGATTGTTACATAGGTGCACACATGGCAGTGTGATTTGCTGCCTTCCTCCCCTTCACCTATATCTGGCATTTCTCCCCATGATATCTCTCCCCAGCTCCCCACCCCCAGCTGTCCCTCCCCTAATTTCCCCCCAACAGACCCCAGTGTGTTATGCTCCCCTCCCTGTGTCCATGTGTTCTCATTGTTCAACACCCGCCTATGAGTGAGAACATGCGGTGTTTGATTTTCTGATCTTGTGTCAGTTTGCTGAGAATGATGGTTTCCAGGTTAATCCATGTACCTACAAAGGACACGAACTCATCGTTTTTGATGGCTGCATTATATTCCATGGTGTATATGTGCCACATTTTCCCTGTCCAGTCTGTCATCGATGGCCATTTGGGTTGGTTCCAGGTCTTTGCTATTGTAAACAGTGCTGCAATGAACATTCGTGTGCATGTGTCCTTATCGTAGAACGATTTATAATCCTTTGGATATATACCCAGTAATGGAATTGCTGGGTTAAATGGAATTTCTATGTCTAGGTCCTTGAGGAATCGCCACACTGTCTTCCACAATGGTTGAAGTAATTTACACTCCCACCAACAGTGTAAAAGTGTTCCTATTTCTCCACATCCTCTCCAGCATCTGTTGTCTCCAGATTTTTTAATGATCGCCATTCTAACTGGCGTGAGATGGTATCTCAATGTAGTTTTGATTTGCATTTCTCTGATGACCAGTGATGATGAGCATTTTTTCATATGTTTGTTGGCCTCACGTATGTCTTCTTTTGTAAAGTGTCTGTTCATATCCTTTGCCCACTTTTGAATGGGCTTGTT
>NW_022442489.1:0-3662 GCF_009761245.1 Sapajus apella
AGTGCAATGGCGCGATCTCGGCTTACCGCAACCTCCGCCTCCTGGGTTCAGGCAATTCTCCTGCCTCAGCCTCCTGAGCAGCTGGGATTACAGGCACGCGCCACCATGCCCAGCTACTTTTTTTTTTGTATTTTTAGTAGAGACGGGGTTTCACCATGTTGACCAGGATGGTCTCGATCTCTTGACCTCGTGATCCACCCGCCTCGGCCTCCCAAAGTGCTGGGATTACAGGCTTGAGCCACCGCGCCCGGCCAGACCTCCATTTCTTTTTATGGCTGAATAATACTCCATTGCACAGACAGACCACATTTTAGTTTGCCATTTATCAGCGGGTGGGCGTGTGGGTGGTTTCTACCTTTTGGCTGTTGTGAATAGTGCTGCTCTGAACACTTGTGTGCATATTTTGTGTGGATTTCCAGACGTGAAGGGGGGGTCCTGAATTGTCCCAGGTGGTGTTTACTCACCTCCTTTTCCCATGTGAGAAGAGGTGGTAGCTGGCTCCTCCCTTTGGAGAACTGTCAACATGGGTGACCTCAGTATATTCTTTTTTTTTTTTTTTCTCTTCTTAATTTATTATTTTTTTCTTTTTTTATAAAAAGACGGGGTTTCGCCATGTTGGACAGGCTGGTTTCGAACTCCTGACCTCAAGTGATCCATCTGCCTTGGCCTCCCAAAGTGCTGGGATTATAGGCGTGAGCCACCACACCCAGCCAGTATATTCTTGTTGAATGAGCTCGGTACCTCAGTATCACTTACGCAAACCACAGACATTGAGTCCCGAGTGAACAAGAGACATAGGCCGTGGCCTTCATAGTACGTCCCCGGGAGCCAAGAATATTGATCCACTCATCTCCCTCAGAAATGTGATGTCACATATGGAGACTAGGCTCCCGGGGGGGCCCTTCATCTGTCTGATTTCCCGGGATCCTAGAAGTAGCCTGGCAGGGGTGGACAGAAAGGGCCTCCCTTAGGGGCAACACTTGATCTAATTGAGTGAGGAGGCAGGGAGAGCAGTCTGGACTCAGCGGCCAGCATGTGCAAGGCCTGGTGGTTGAGAAGTGGGGCTGCCTGGTACAAGGGATACTGGGAAATTAGCAGGGGCCAGACCATGTCCAGCTCCATGCCTGCTCCTCATTGGTGTCTGTCCTTATGGAACTCACGGTTATTAGATATTGGGAGGACTTCGCGGTGACTCACACCTATAATCCCAGCACGTTGGAAGGCCATGGTGGGCAGATCACTTGAGGTCAGGAGTTTGAGAACAGCCTTGCCAACATGACAAATCCCATCTCTACTAAAAATACGAAAAAATTAGCCAGGTGTGGTGGTGTGCGCCTGTAGTCCTAGCTACTCAGGAGGCTGAGGCAGGAGAATCACTTGTACCCGGGAGGCAGAGGTTGTAGTGAGCCGAGATTGGGCCACTGCATTCCGGCCTGGGTGACAGAGTGAGACTTCGTCTCAAAAAAAGCAAAGATGGCCAGGCGTGGTGGCTCATGCCTGTAATCCAAGCACTTTGGAGGCCAAGGCAGGCGGATCACCTGAGGTTGGGAGTTCAAGACCAGCCTGACCAACATGGTGAAACCCCATCTTAAAAAAAAAAAGAAAAGAAACGGGGAGGACTTCATTCATTCATCAAATAACCAAATACATGCTGGACCCTGAGGACAGAGCTGTGAATGAGACAGACAGTCCTTGTCTTCCTGGGGCTCAACCAACCAGCCATTAGGCAGTGATAGGCACAACGGGTGGGGGTGACCAGTGCTTGGCCCGTCGCCTGCCTCTGAGGGGAAGGAGTGGAAAGGACTGTCTCACGGGAGGGACAGAGGAGGGACTGGTGAAAGCTGGGACCACACTAGTTCTCTGACATGTCTTCCTGCACCCCCAGACAGCCACTAAAGTCCCAGAGATCCGCGATGTGACAAGGATTGAGCGAATTGGTGAGTGAGTGGGGTCGCGAATAGGACGTAAGCCCTTTTGCTATGTGCCTGACCAAGCAAGCCTATTGAGGACCCCTCAGAGGGAGGGGAGGTGGCCTGCACACCGACTGCCCCTACTCATCCCCCCACTCTCCCGTCTAATGGGGGAAGAGGATCCTGAGTTCTGGAGTTGGGTCAGATAATGCATTGGCTACCCTGGTGGGGTTCCCGGGTATACTTGCCTGGAAGTCATGAAAGTAGGTATGTACTGGGTGCTTTACTGGGTTTGGCCTCATAGACCCAGTATATACTCAGGAGTGAGTTCCCTGAGGGCAGGGACCAGGCCTGTCTCATTCCTAGCTGTGCCCCTAGCACAGGACCTGGCAGAGCAGATAATCAAGGGATAACCATGGAATGCATGCGTTTACATCCTATGGAACCCTTGCAGCAGCCCCATGACGTGCATATTGTAACTGTGAGCTGATGCAACTGAATTTCAGACCAGTGAAGTCACTGGCCCCGGCTCACAAGAGCAGGAGGTTGAGGTGCAGTGGGGCTACAAGGGTGTGCTCTCACAAAGAGCTTCACTTGCAGGGAAGAGACCACATTCATTCATTCAGCAGATTTACTCATTCAGTGCCTCCGAGAAAGGCAGTAAGGGTGCCTGACTGTCAACATGGGTTAAGAAACTCAGTGCTGGATTCCTGCAGCTTAGCTCTGCCACTTTCCTCCATGTGGCCAGGGACTAGTGCCCCTCTGTGCCTCAGTTTCTTATCTACAAGATGAAGCTAAGATAGTTCACCTCATCAGTTAATATAAGATTCAGTCACCCAGGCACAGTGCCTCATGCCTAGAATCCCAGCACTTTGGGAGGCTGAGGTGAGTGGATCAGGCCACAGCCACTGTCTGTGGCTGCCTTCGTACTGCAACAGCAGAGCTGGGTAGTTTCAACAGAGGAAACCATCTGGCCCTTTAAGAAATACTTGCTGAAGTCAAATTGTCTCTGTTTGCAGATGACATGACTGTATAAAAAAAAAGAAAAAGAAATAACTTGCTGACCCCAGTACTTGACTGTGAGCACTCCTGATCAGGAGTTTGAGACCAGCCTGGCCAACGTGGTGAAACCCTGTCTCTACTAAAAATACAAAAATAGTCAGGCATGGTGGTGCATGCCTGTAGTCCCAACTACTAGGGAGGATGGCTTGAACCTGGGAGGCGAAGGTTGCAATGAGCCAATATTGTACCACTGCACTCCAGCCTGGGTGACAGAGGGAGACTCCATCTCAGAAACAAACAAAAAGTACCAAGTATGGCCGGGCACGATGGCTCACTATGGCCTGTAATCCCAACACTTTGAGAGGTTGAGGCAGGAGAATTGCGTGAACTAGGAGTTCAAGACCAGCCTGTGTCACACAGTGTGACCCTATCTGTAAAAAAAAATAAAAAAATTAAGGGCAGATGCGGTGGCTCACACCTGTAATCCTGGCAGTTTGGGAGGCCAAGTTGGGCAGATTGCCTGAGCTCAGGAGTTCGAGAGCAGCCTGGGCAACACAACGAAACCCTGTTTCTACTAAAATACAAACCATTACCCAGGCGTGGTGGTGTGCACCTGTAATTGGAGATGGAGCTATTCAGGAGACGGAGGCAGGAGGATTGCTTGAACTCAGGAGGTGGAGGTTGCAGTGAGCCAAGATCACACCACTGCACTCCAGCCTGGGCAACAGAGTAAGACAGTCTCTAAAAAAA
>NW_022442489.1:3762-4443 GCF_009761245.1 Sapajus apella
AAAAAAAAAAAAAAAAAAATTAAAAATTTAGCCGGCCGTGGTGGTATATGCCTGAGTGCCAACTACGTGGAGGATTGTTTGAACCAAGGAGGTGCAGGCTGTGGTGAGATGTTGTGACCACACCACTGCACTCCAGAGTGAGACCTTCTCTCAAAAAAAACAATAAACAATTTTTAAAAAGATGAAGAGCCAAGCACTGCTTGGGAGCTGAGGACCCAGTAGAGACTAGCTGTGCCCAGGAACCTCCCTTGGGGTGCTCAGAGTCAAGCACTGGGGTCAGATGGTAAATCTGTCCTCTGTTGAAACCACCCAGCTCTGCTGTTGCAGTGTGAAGGCAGCCACCGACAGTGGCTGTGGCAGTGTTCCAAAACAAAGATTTTTTTTGTTTTGTTTTGTTTTTGAGATGGAGTCTCACTGTGTTGCCCAGGCTGGAGTGCAATGGCACGATCTCGGCTCACCGCAACCTCCGCCTCCTGGGTTCAGGCAATTCTCCTGCCTCAGCCTCCTGAGTAGCTGGGATTACAGGCATGCACCACCATGCCCAGCTAATTTTTTGTATTTTTAGTAGAGACGGGGTTTCACCATGTTGACCAGGATGGTCTCGATCTCTTGACCTCGTGATCCACCCGCCTCGGCCTCCCAAAGTGCTGGGATTACAGGCTTGAGCCACCGCGCCCGGCT
>NW_022442490.1:0-4439 GCF_009761245.1 Sapajus apella
ACTGAGGTCCAGCACATTGCCTCCCCTGGGGACTGTAGGAGTGAGGGGCAAGGAGAAGCAGGTGTACAAGTTGTTCTTGGGAAAGATTGATATTAATGTGACCAGTGGACCTGAGCTTGTTCCTCAAGTGTACATTTGTTATCTTTGCACTCTCAGGGGAAGTTGCCTTGAGAGTATCACCAGATGCTGCTGCAACAGATGGTCGACTGTTCCAGGCGGCGGAGTCCCCATGGAGTCGTGTAGTCAGTGTGGCCTGGCATCCATGGTGCACCTCATGCTGGCGGGTGGCGCAGGACGGTGAGCATTCCTGTCCCCTAGTGCTGAGTGAGGGCATCTTTCAGATTTCCAAGGCAGGCATTGACAAGCCTGTGGTGTCAAATGTCTCATGTCTTCAAATGTGCTTAGATCAATGATGAGTCCTACAAAAAAACATTCCTTGGAAAAGCTGAACAAAATGAGTGAAAGCTCATACCGTCGCTCTCATCGCAACTGAGGTCTAGCACATTGCCACCCCCGGGGACTTTAGGAGGGAGGGACAACTTCACAGATTCCCATAGGTTCCGCCACCCAGGGTGTCCAGTGGTTACCAGTGGACCTGAGCGTGTTTCTCAAGAATGCATTTGATTTATTTACACTTCTCAGGAGCAGTTGCTGTGGAAGGCCCTCAGCCTGCTGGCAAGGAAGATGGTCGATTGTTCCAAGCAATGAAGGCCGAACGGAGTCCTGGTTTTGGTGTGGCTTGGCCTCCACGGTGCACCCCGTGCTGGTGGACAACTCCATATGGTAAGCATTCCTCTGACCCCCATGATGAATGCCGGGTGTCTTTCGGATTTTTGAGACCCACAAGGAGCAGTTCTAAGCAGGGTCATTAAAGGCATGGCCAAGGTCTTTAAGGTCATGGACTTGCCCACTGCCCAACCTGTCGTGTCAGATGTCCTGCCTGTTCCAATGTGCTTGGATCGATGATGAGTCCTCCCAAAAAAAACATTCCTTGGAAAAGCTGAACAAAATGAGTGAAAACTCATACCGTCGCTCTCATCGGAACTGAGGTCCAGCACGTTGAAGAGAATTGAAGTGCTGATCATTGGACCTGGGCCCATTTCTCTAGCATACATTTGATGTCTTTACTCTTCTTAGGAGCAGTTGTCATGACAGATCCATCGCTTGCTGGAAAGGAAGGTGTTCGATTCTTCTGACCAACGGAGGCTGTGTTGACTTCTTGATTCGGTGTGGCCTGACATGTACAGTGCACCCCGTGCTGGTGGGTGGCTCAGGATGGTAAGCATTTCTCTGCCCTGCATGCAGAGGTGTCTTTCAAATTTCTGAGACCTGCAAAGAGCTGTGTCTCAGCCAACCACAAATGGCGTGGCAAGTTCCACTTCCTGAATTAATATTCTGTGCCCATTGCTCAGTGGCGTGATTCTGGGTTCCACAGGGTGCCAAAGGTCTTTAAGGTCATTGGCTTACGCACTGCCTAGCCTGTGGTGTCAAACATCCTGCCTTTTTAAATGTGCTTGGATCGATGATGAGTTCTCCAAAAAAACATTCCTTGGAAAAGCTGAACAAAATGAGTGAGAACTCATAGCGTCGCTCTCATCGGAACTGAGGTCCAGCACATTGCCTCCCCTGGGTACTCTAATAGTGAGGGACATCTTCCACTAGTCCCCATGGTTCCATCACCCAGCACGTTTACAACTCAAAGTCTCCCATCATAGACATTAGGAACATTCTCTTTGTGTAACATAGACTGATGGGAAAGTCGTGGGGATGATCGGCCACTCTGTGATGTCTTGGTGGCCGCGGAAATAGGCAGAAATGTCTTGACCTAGGGCAGTGTACGGCTGACCTTGGCTTGGTGAACTCCCAGGAAGGGAGTCCCAGACCTCACAGTGGGTGTCTACGCACAGGACCGCATTCTGGTTCCCCTGCTGAGGAGAGCACGAGGCCCAGCCTTCAGGCAGACCTCGGCCTTCATTTTCTGTTAGCTGATGACAGGGTAGTTCCAAGGTGATGGAGGAGAGTGCAGAGCAATGGGTGTTGCTGCAGACCATTAAATCCTCTTCAGCCCTCCTTCCAGGGTTGGTCACAGGTGCCCCCTGGCATGGATTTCTTCGCATCCCTAGCCATGAGATGTCTGTGTTACAGTGGCTAAGTCCTGAGCAGGACGGTACCACAGAGAAAAGGCAGTAGAGCGTTGTGTGGACATGTATGTCGTCAGTGGTTTCGGGCTGCCATTTGGCAGTGATGAGCTTTCCTGATTCCTCTGGTGGACCACAGGATAGCCATGGTGGGTCTTTGAGGGCTTGTCTCTGGGCAAGTGAGTGTTGGGGTGTTGTCCGTAGCCCTGGGTCACTTCTGGTCTTCCCAGCAGAGTAGTGGGCTCCACCATTGTACCCATCTTCCTGGAAATGGTCTCCTGGCCCACATTTTCTGGCAGCCCCACCTGCTGCAATTCATGTGAGCATATACTGCTCTGGTTTCCTCTTTGCCACTTGGAAAGCAATTTCCATTCCAAAGGCACCCAGAGGGAATGTGTCCTGGTCCTGGCCCTGGTCCATGACTCTCTAGTGGGCTCCAGTCATGCTTGGGGCCATCCACGGAGGTCTGTGTGCGTTCTGGGCAGCACGTATGCAGTCCCAGGGGCATTGGCCACAGAGAGTCTCTTTGATTTGGGATGCCTCCATGCCTCGGCTTGTTGGCAATGTTCCAGTTTTGGATTCTGCTACACCGTAGGCACGATGAAGCGTTTCAGTTCCCTTAACTGTTTTGAAGTCTCAGGGTAGCCAGGACAGGCATGCCACTTTGAAGGGCACATGGTTGGCTTAGAGCTGGAAAGGATTGGTGGTTCTACAGCTTATAGCTCACGTAGCAGGCAGGTGCATGTAGACCCAGTGGTGTTGAGGCAGTGCTGACTTGCAGGCACTGTGGTGGGTGGTAGTGCAGTCTGGTTGGCTGTGTGAGGCGATATCACCTCAGAGGTCACTGCAGAGAAGCCCTGTAGATGTGTCCAATGCAAGAATGATGACAGGCAGTGTGTCCTGTCAGCCTGGTCCTTGGGGGAGGTGGGGGTCAGGCAGAGACGTCCCATTGGAGAAGTAGCCATTCCCTTTGGGTATCCTGAGGGCACAGTTTGGGCATATGGACTGGGTGGAGGGGAGAAGGCCCGCATTTTGAGGTGGTTTGCCTGGTTAGGAAGACTGCTTTTGGCCTTGATGCCAAGTTTCAGACCTATGTGCTGGACTTTGCTAAGGCACCCGTACCCAGCAGTGGTCGTGACTGGTTTTCCACTATGTGCACCTCACCTGACATGGTGACCAGAGACAGTGTCTGATCACGACATCGGATGTCCCATGAATAGCAGTGTGTGCTCATGCCAGGGGTTGTGGCTGATAGACAAGGAACCTCCGGCCTATGTTTGCATGGCCTCAAGGTCAAAGTTTACATCCTGCTGATTAAAGGCCTGGGTCTTGAGCCTTTGGGTTGTGGGGGCATCCAGCTCTGGAGGCTGCCGACCATGCCTGCCCCTGCGGTGGTGGTAAACACAGAAGCGAAAGGGAGTGATACACACACAGATAACACTTACTCTCACGCACACATACAAAGACAGGCGCGCACAGACACAGGCAGATAGATTCAACAGTGGGTGCATCCTGTCGTTTTGGTCACAGATGCTTCCTAGGTGTCCACAGAGTGACACGGGTCAGGTATATTCATGGAATGGACGTTAACGAAAAGCAAGCCTGCGAGTTGCTCTGTGGGAAACAATGACATTGGAGTGGTGACCAGTGGACCTGGGCTCATTTCTCAAACATTAATTTGGCTTCTTTACACTACTCAGGGGCACTTGCCATGGGGGCCTACAGTCTGCTGGCAAGGAAGATAGTTGATTTTCCAAGCAGTGAAGGCCGCACGGAGTCCTGGATTTGGTGTGACCTGGCATCCACAGTGCACCTCGTGCTGGCGGACAGCTCAAAACGGTAAGCATTCATCTGCCCCATATGAGTGGGAGTGTCATTCAGGTTTCTGAGACTCACAAGGAGCGGTTCCTCAGCAGGCCATTAAGGGCATGGCCGAAGTCTTTAAGGTTATCGGCTCACCCACTGCCCAGCCTGTGGTGTTAAACATCCTGCCTCTTCAAATGTGCTTGGATCGATGATGAGTCCTACAAAAAAACATTCCTTGGAAAAGCTGAGCAAAATGAGTGAAAACTCATACCGTCGCTCTCATTGGAACTGAGGTCCAGCACGTTGCCTCCCCTGGGGACTGTAGGAGTGAGGGACAAGGAGAAGCAGGTGTATAAGTTGTCTGTTGGGAAAGACTGATATTGATGTGACCAGTGGATCTGAGCTTGTTCCTCAAGTTTACATTTGATATTTTTGCATTTCTCAGGGTCAGTTGCCTTGAGAGGATCACCAGATGCTGCCGCAACAGATGGTCGA
>NW_022442491.1:0-2739 GCF_009761245.1 Sapajus apella
CAGGCAGCTCTCTTAACTCCTGGTCTCAATCAATCCTCCTGTCTCGGCTTCCCAAAGCACTAGGATTATAGGCAGAAGAGCTATTTTTTTTTTTTTTAAGACGGGGTTTCACCATGTCGGTCAGGCTGGTCTTGAACTCCCAACCTCAGGTGATCCGCCTGCCTTGGCCTCCAAAGTGCTTGGATTACAGGCGTGAGCCACCACGCCCAGCCAGCAGAAAAACTATTTTAAGGCAATTAGGCTTTATGGCAACTATGGTCCTAAAATTTTACTCTATAAGAAGACCTTCTGCTTATAAGTTGAACAAGTACCAGGTCAGAATGGGTAAATTAATAACTTTCACTATTTAGAAAGTGAAAAAATGATCTTTTGCTGTATTCTGTTTGCATTTGGTATAGCTCTAACTTCTCTGAGGATAGACAATTAAAAGGAGGCCAAGTGCACAGCAGACAAAGAGTGTCACAGTAATGTGTCACCCTCCTGTGTTGTGCCTTGGCAAATACTTGTCATCCAATTTTACTTTGGAGATGATAAGGAATTATTAAACACAATGATGAAAGCATTTTGTAGATTGGTAAGTATACATATTTTGTGTCATGAGTGGAGTATGTGCAGCTGTGAACATCTGGCTCTCCGCCAGCGTGCTCCCCAAGTTTTGGTCTCTGTAGCATCTGATGAGTAAATCCTCCTGACACCACAGAACCCTGCTTTTATGTATTTAGGAACAATATAAAGAAATATTCATTTATTTGGCTGTTTTGATCAACCAACATGTCTTCTAAGTGTATTTTGTCTGTAAGCCTGAAACATTCTAATTACCTAGTAAAGACAAAACAACATAAGACCTTGATTTGGATCCATATACTCAGCTGATTAGCCTGTAAGCATAGCAGTCTATCACCTTTTTTTCCTGTTGCTTATTGTCCAATTAAGGACCCAAAACAATGACCATTCCTGAAAGCAAATAGCCTCTACCCTCTGGGAATAATTAAAAAACTGTCTTCCCCCGCTCTCCCTGGCATATATCATTGCATTTTATAGCGATAGATGTTGCAATTCTATCAGTGTCTTCAGGTGAGACTGAAAAGACCACTCCTGACAAGCAATTCTTTCCTCACGTTATGGAATACAGGCTGCCCAGTAGTTTGTTGTAAACAAGTAGTAGAGTCCGTCATCATTAAACATCTATAACTTTGCTCCTGACCTTCACCATTGTAAGACAGTAGCAATTTTTAAACTTACCCTAGGCTGGGTGTGGTGGCTCACTCCTGTAATCACCTGAGGTCAGGAGTTTGAGACCAGCCTGGCCAACATGGCGAAACCCTGTCTCTACTAAAAATACAGAAATTAGCCAGGTGCGGTGGTGCGTGCCTGTAATCCCAGCTACTTGGGAGGCTGAGGCAGGGGAATCACTTGAACTCGGGAGGCAGTGGTTGCAGTGAGCTGAGATCACGCCACTGCACTCCAGCCTGGGCAACAGAGTGAGACTGCTTCTCTAAAATAAATAAATAAAAATAAACTTACCCTAGACCCTGGACTATAAACTCTCCTGTTTCTCATTCATATGTTCATCTAGTTTTTTTTTTTTTTTTCCTGAAATCCTTTGCTATTTGGTAACACTGAGGTCTAACTTGCTGCAGTGTAACAGACACCTAGATTTTGCATTTGGTCCAGTAGAGACAGTTCAATCTAAATGAACTTTGTGGCTCATTTCCACCTCACTTTCTTCATTACTGTTCTTTTGGGAAATTACTTGCCATCAGCAGTATTTGCCCCCAGCTGGTGAATTAGAGGGGGCTGTTTTTTATAGTTAAACACTAAAGGTTGAGGGCAGCAGATACATCCCCTGGTGTCAGCTAATGAGGAGCCTCACATGAAAGCTTATGCAAAGGGGACAGGCATAGTGCAAATGTCCTGGGATCCAAGATTACTCTTCTCTCACATGCTGCAGAACAGATAGTAATGATTATTAATTATTAAGCAAAGAACATGAGAGCCAACACAGGCGGCAAAAAAAAAGGAAAGAAAAGGAAAGAAAGCTGTACTCTAGGATCCTCTGTTGAAATCATTTTAATTAGTATAAGCAATGGAGCCAAGGGAAATAGACCAAGATACTTCATAGCAAAAGAATTTTTAAAAATTCTCTACCACTTTTCTTTCCGTTAAAAAAAAAAAAACAAAACTGAGCTTATATATGTGTATACACTGCTGTCAAAACAGAGTTTGAAAATAGAATTGCTAGACTGGGTGTGGTGGCTCACACCTGTAAATCCCAGTACTTTGGGAGGCCAAAGCGGGCAGATCACGAGGTCAGAAGTTTGAGACCACCTTGGCCAACATGGTGAAACCTCTGTCTCTACTAAAAATACAAAAAATTAGTTTGGCATAGTGGCCAGTGCCTGTAATTCCCACTACTCGGGAGCCTGAAGCAGAAGAATCGCTTGAACCCAGGAGGCAGAGGTTGCAGTGAGCTGAGATCACACCACTGCACTCCAGCCCAGGAGACAGTGTGCACCTCCAACACAAAAAAAAAAAAAAAAAAAAAAAAAAGAAAAGAAAGAAAATGGAATTGCTTCCACAGGCTCCCTTCTGTGATAGCATATCCAAGAAAGAGGGTGAAACCTGCATGAGATTTTCATTCCAAATCTCAAACTTCCTGACATTCCTGGTAGTTTTACTTTTTCTCTGTAGATTTCATGATACTTGGTTTCTTCCTATTCTAAAAGCTGTGACACACTA
>NW_022442491.1:2839-4439 GCF_009761245.1 Sapajus apella
GGTTTCTTCCTATTCTAAAAGCTGTGACACACTATTTTATTTTATTTTATTTTATTTTATTTTATTTTATTTTCGAGAGAGTATCGCTCTGTCACTCACCCAGGCTGGAGTGCAATGGTGCAATCTCAGGTCACTGCAACCTCTGCTTCCCAGGTTCAAGTGATTCTCCTCCCTCAGCCTTCGGAGTAACTGGAATTACAGGTGTCTGCCACCACACCCAGCTAATTTTTATGTTTTTAGTAGAGACGGGGTTTCATCATATTGGCCAGACTGGTCTTGAACTGCTTACCTCAAGTGATTCCCCCCACCTTAGCCTCCCAAAGTGCTGGGATTTATAGACGTGAGCCACCATGCCCAGCCAACACACTATTTTAAAAGTTACAACCCCCGAAAGGCATAAGTTTTGTTTCATTTTTTGAGACAGTGACTCTGTCTCCCAAGCTGGAGTGCAGTGACATGATCAGCGCTCACTGCAGCCTCTACCTCCTGGCCGCAAGTGATCCTCCCACCTCAGTCTCCCAAAGTCCTGGGATTACAGGCATTACAGTCATGAACCACCACACCCAGCCAAAAGCCAAAAGACATCCTTTTTTTTTTTTTTTTTTTTTTTTATAAAGACGGGGTTTCACCATGTTGGTCAGACTGGTCTTGAACTCTCAACCTTAGGTGATCCCCCCGCCTTGGCCTTCAAAGTGCTTGGATTACAGGCGTGAGCCACCACGCCCGGCCCAAAAGACATCCTTTTGATCTTACTTTCAAATTCTAGGACTGTAGTCCCTTGTTTGAAACACACTGGTTGTTCTATCACAGTCCAACTTTTCCGCATTGTCAACCTCCCTGCAGTTAATGACAGTTCCTCTTATTATCATAGTTTTAATTTTGAATTCAGTAACATTTGGACCTCTAACTCTCATTATTACTGAAACTAACCTGACTCTGTGACTGACAAAAGACTGTGTTTCCTTGCGGGTGTCTTTCTGACCTTGTTCCAATATTCATACTATCTTACGCTAAGCTCTTCAAGGCCTTTCAATTTCACTGATTCATACCTTCTCCAGACTTCTGATCAAGCATAGCCAGTCTCTTTAGTCACTCACTCATTCAAGGAATATTTATTGAGTGCTTTCCAGGTGCATGGTAGTGTACTAGGCAGGGGATAAAGCAGTAAATCAGACATATATTGTCCTTGCTGTCATAGTGAGCGACATCAATGAATTAACATGATTGAATAATTCATTGCCACTGTAATTAAATGCTAAAAGCCAACATACAAGGGGCTGTGGGACCATATAACTGGGAATCTAACCTTGTATTAACAGTCAAGGAGAGCTTCCCTGGGAAAGTAACAGTTAAGCTTACACTCCAGGTGTAAGTTGGAGTTAACTAATCAAAGAGTGGGGAGAAGAGTAAAGCCATTTTTTTTTTAATGGGACCAGCCTATTAAAAAAAAGATCATGCTGGGCGCGGTGGCTCACACCTGTAATCCAAGCACTTTGGAGGCCAAGGCGGCGGATCACCTGAGGTCAGGTGTTCAAGACCAGCCTGACCAACATGGTGAAACCCCATCTTTTAAAAAAAAAAAAAAAAAGGCCGGGCGCGG
>NW_022442492.1:0-4438 GCF_009761245.1 Sapajus apella
TGCAACACGAGAACTTCGTGAAGCATGCACAAGTATCAACAGCCGACTTGACCAAGCAGAAGAAAGGATATCAGAGGTCGAAGATCAACTCAATGAAATAAAACGGGAAGGCAAGACTGGAGAAAAAAGGGTAAAAAGGAACGAACAAAGTCTCCAAGAAATGTGGGACTATGTGAAAAGACCTAATCTACGTTTGATAGGCGTACCCGAATGCGACGAAGAGAATGAATCCAAGCTGGAAAATACTCTGCAGGATATTATCCAGGAAAACTTCCCCAACCTAGCAAGGCAGGCAAACATTCAAGTCCAGGAAATACAGAGAACACCACAAAGATATTCGTCAAGAAGAGCAACCCCAAGGCACGTAATCGTCAGATTCACCAGGGTCGAAATGAAGGAGAACATAGTAAGGGCAGCCAGAGAGAAAGGTCGGGTTACCCACAAAGGGAAGCCCATCAGACTCACAGCAGATCTCTCAGCAGAAATCCTACAAGCCAGCAGAGAATGGGGGCCAATATTCAACATCCTTAAAGGAAAGAACTTTCAACCCAGAATCTCCTATCCAGCCAAACTAAGCTTCATAAGTGAAGGAAAAATAAAATCCTTTGGGAACATGCAAGTACTCAGAGATTTCGTCACCACCAGGCCAGCTCTACAAGAGCTCCTGAAAGAGGCTCTACACATATAAAGGAACAACAAGTACCAGCTCAACTAAAGGGCAAAACAGCCAGCTAGCACCAAAATGGCAGTATCAAATTCACACATAACAATATTAACCCTAAATGTAAATGGACTAAATGCCCCAATCAAAAGACACAGACTGACAAATTGGATAAAAAGACAAAACGCATCGGTGTGCTGTATCCAGGAAACCCATCTCACATGCAAGGATACACAAAGGCTCAAAATAAAGGGATGGAGGAAGATTTACCAAGCAAATGGAGAGCAAAAAAAAGCAGGAGTTGCAATTCTCATCTCTGATAAATTAGACTTTAAAGCAACAAAGATCATAAGAGACAAAGAGGGACATTACATAATGGTAAAAGGATCAATGCAACAAGAAGAGCTAACGATCCTAAATATATACGCACCCAATACAGGAGCACCCAGATACATACGGCAAGTTCTTAATGACTTACAAAGGGACTTAGACTCCCACACAATAATAGTGGGAGACTTTAACACCCCATTGTCAACATTAGACAGATCAACCAGACAGAAAATTAACAAGGATATCCAGGACTTGAACTCAGACCTGGACCAAGCAAACCTAATAGACATTTACAGAACTCTCCACCCCAAATCCACAGAATATACATTCTTCTCAGCACCACATCACACCTACTCTAAAATTGACCTCATAATTGGGAGTAAATCACTCCTCAGAAAATGCAAAAGAACGGAAATCGTAACAAACAGTCTCTCAGACCACAGTGCAATCAAGTTAGAACTCAGAATTCAAAAACTAACTCAGAACCACACAGCTTCATGGAAACTGTACAACTTGCTCTTGAATGTTGACTGGATAAACAATGAAATGAAGGCAGAAATAAAGATGTTCTTCGAAACCAACGAGAATGAAGACACAACATACCAAAATCTCTGGGACACATTTAAAGCAGTCTCTACAGGAAAATATATAGCAATAAGTGCCCACATGAGAAGCAAGGAGAGATCAAAAATTGACACCCTATCGTCAAAACTGAAAGAGCTAGAGGAGCAAGATCAAAAAAACTCAAAGTCTAGCAGAAGACAAGAAATAGCTAAGATCAGAGCAGAACTGAAGGAGATAGAGACTCAAAAAACCCTTCAAAAAATCAATAAATCCAGGAGCTGGTTTTTTGAAAAGATCAACAAAATAGACAGACCACTAGCCAGATTAATAAAAAAGAAAAGAGAGAATAACCAAATTGATGCAATAAAAAATGATAAAGGTGATATCACCACAGATTCCACAGAAATTCAAACCATCATCAGAGATTATTGCAAACAACTCTATGCACACAAACTAATAAACCTGGAAGAAATGGATAAATTCCTGGACACTTGCCTCCTGCCAAGCCTAAACCAGGAAGAAGCCGAAACCCTGAACAGACCCATAACAAGGTCTGAAGTTGAGGCAGCAATTAAGAGCTTACCACCCAAAAAAAGCCCAGGTCCAGATGGGTTCACAGCTGAATTCTACCAGACATACAAAGAGGAGCTGGTACCATTTCTTCTGAAACTATTCCAAACAATACAAAGAGAGGGAATTCTTCCCAAATCATTTTATGAGACCAACATCATCCTGATTCCAAAACCCGGCAGAGACTCAACAAGAAAAGAAAACTTCAGGCCAATATCCATGATGAACATAGATGCAAAAATCTTCAATAAAATACTGACAAGCCGATTGCAACAGCACATCAAAAAGCTTATCCACCATGATCAAGTAGGCTTCATCCCGGGGATGCAAGGCTGGTTCAACATACGCAAGTCTATAAACGTAATTCACCACATAAACAGAACCAAAGACAAAAACCACATGATTATCTCAATTGATGCAGAGAAGGCCTTTGACAAAATTCAACAGCCCTTTATGCTAAAAACACTCAGTAAGCTAGGTATCAATGGAACGTATCTCAAAATAATAAAAGCTATTTATGACAAACCAACAGCCAATATCATACTGAATGGGCAAAAACTGGAAGCATTCCCCTTGAAATGTGGCACCAGACAAGGATGCCCGCTCTCACCACTGCTATTCAATATAGTATTAGAAGTTCTAGCCAGAGCAATCAGGCAAGAAAAAGAAATAAAGGGCATTCAAATAGGAAAGGAGGAAGTCAAATTGTCTCTATTTGCAGACGACATGATTGTATATCTAGAAGACCCCATCGTCTCAGCCCCAAACCTCCTGAAACTGATAAGCAAGTTCAGCAAAGTCTCAGGATACAAAATCAATGTGCAAAAATCACATGCATTCCTATACACCAGTAACAGACTTAAAGAGAGCCAAATCAAGAACAAACTTCCATTCACAATTGCCACAAAGAGAATAAAATACCTAGGAATACAACTAACAAGGAATGTAAAGGACCTCTTCAAGGAGAACTACAAGCCACTGCTCAACGAAATAAGAGAGGACACAAACAGATGGAGAAACATCCCATGTTCATGGTTAGGAAGAATCAATATCGTGAAAATGGCCATACTGCCCAAAGTAATTTACAGATTCAATGCTATCCCCATCAAGCTACCAATGACCTTCTTTGCAGAACTGGAAAAAACCACCTTAAACTTCATATGGAACCAAAAGAGAGCCCGCATAGCCAAGTCAATTCTAAGCAAAAAGAACAAAGCGGGGGGCATCACACTACCAGACTTCAAACTATACTACAAGGCTACAGTAATCAAAACAGCATGGTACTGGTACCAAAACAGAGATATAGACCAATGGAACAGAACAGAGGTCTCGGAGGCAACACAACATATCTACAACCATCTGATCTTTGACAAACCAGACAAAAACAAGCAATGGGGAAAGGATTCCCTGTTCAATAAATGGTGTTGGGAAAGCTGGCTAGCCATGTGCAGAAAGCAGAAACTGGACCCCTTCCTGACACCTTACACGAAATTAACTCCAGATGGATTAAAGACTTAAACATAAGACCTAACACCATAAAAACCCTAGAAGAAAATCTAGGCAAAACCATTCAGGACGTAGGTGTAGGCAAGGACTTCATGACCAAAACGCCAAACGCATTGACAACAAAAGCCAAAATAGACAAATGGGACCTAATCAAACTCCACAGCTTCTGCACAGCAAAAGAAACAATCATTAGAGTGAATCGGCAACCAACAGATTGGGAAAAAATTTTTGCAGTTTACCCATCTGACAAAGGGCTGATATCCGTAATTTACAAAGAACTAAAGCAGATTTACAAGAAAAAAACTAACAAGCCCATTCAAAAGTGGGCAAAGGATATGAACAGACACTTCTCAAAAGAAGACATACGTGAGGCCAACAAACATATGAAAAAATGCTCATCATCACTGGTCATCAGAGAAATGCAAATCAAAACTACACTGAGATACCATCTCACGCCGGTTAGAATGGCGATCATTAAAAAATCTGGAGACAACAGATGCTGGAGAGGATGTGGAGAAATAGGAACACTTTTGCACTGTTGGTGGGAGTGTAAATTAGTGCAACCATTGTGGAAGACAGTGTGGCGATTCTTCAAGGACCTAGAAATAGAAATTCCATTTGACCCAGCAATCCCATTACTGGGTATATATCCAAAGGATTACAAATCGTTCTACTATAAGGACACGTGCACACGAATGTTCATTGCAGCAGTGTTTACAATAGCAAAGACCTGGAACCAACCCAAATGCCCATCGACGATAGACTGGATAGGGAAAATGTGGCACATATACACCATGGAATATTATG
>NW_022442493.1:0-4433 GCF_009761245.1 Sapajus apella
CTTCCTTCCTTCCTTCCTTCCTTCCTTCCTTCCTTCCTTCCTTCCTTTCTTTTCTTTCCTTCTTTCTTTCTTCTTTTCTTTCTTTTTTTCTTTTTTTTCTCTCTCTCTCTCTTTCTTTGTTTCTTTCTCTCCTTCCTCCCTCCCTCCCTCCCTCTCTCTCTCTCTCTTTCTTTCTTTTTTCTTTCATTTCGACAGTGTCTCTGTCTGTAACCCAGGCTGGAGTGCAGTGGCACAATCTACTCACTGCAACCTCCACCTCCCGGGTTCAAGTGATTCTCATGCCTCAACCTCCTGTGTCACTAGGACTACAGGTGTGTGCCACCACATCCAGCTAATTTTTTGTTGTTGTTGTTGTTGTTATTGTTGTTTGTAGAGACATGGGTTTCCTTATGTTGGCCAGGCTGGTCTCGAACTCCTGGCCTCAAGTGATACACCCTCCTCAGCCTCCTAAAGTGCTGGGATGCTGAGATTACAGGAGTAAGCCACGGCGCTTGGCCATATGTTTTACATTTAAGTCCAGAATCCATTTTAAATTAATTTCTCTATAAAGTATGAGGCTTAGATCAAGATTTTTTTCTTTCCTATTCTATTTTCTCCTGTGTATGTCTATTTGCTTGAGAACTGTTTGCTGAAAAGGCTATCCTTCCTCCATTGCATTGGTTTTGGACCTTTGTCAAAATGAGTTAGGCATATTGCTGTGGGTCTATTTCTGAGTTCCCTATTCTGTTCCACTGGCCCGTATGTCTGTCCCTCTGCCAATGTCAGTCCATGTCTTCATTACTGGAACTATATATTAAGCCTTAATACCAGGAGAGTGGTTACTTCTGCTTTGTTCTTTTTTGCCAAGACTGTCGTAGCTATTTTAGAACTATACCTTTCTATATAAATTTTAGAATCAGATTGTCTATATCTACAAAATCCCTTGGAATTTTGATAGAAATTGCATTAAACCTATAGATCAGTTTTGGAAAAATGGACATCTTTACTATAATAGTATATAACATAATAGTATATATTATATATACTTATATAATATAGTATATATACTATAGTATACATAAAATTTAAAAATAAAAACATTTTTAAAAAGATCAGAAAAATTTATCTTTCACACTTAAATTTGCAATTCATCTGGAATACCAAAATACAATAAAGATAATTTTTTTCTAGTGCTTCCAGCACCAATTAATGAATAATTACACTTTCCACACTGCACCATAGTATCATCAATCAAGTGACTGATTGTGGATTTGTTTCTAGGCTCTCTACTTGTCTTAGTTGCTTGAACCATCAAAACAAAACATAAACTAGGTGGCTTAAACAACAGAAATTTATTTCTTACACTTCTGGAGCCTGAGAAATACAAGATCAAGATGTCAGCGTATTCGGTTTCTGATAAGGGCTCTTTTCCTGGCTTGAAGAAAAATTGTTCAGATACTCCCTTATCCTTTTAATACAGCATTTGTAGTGATGTCTTCCTTGTCGTTACTGGTACTGATAACCTGGGATTTCTCTCTTTTGTTTCAACTGGTATTTCTAAGGGTTTATCAGTTTTTCAAAGAACCTACTTTAATTAAATTTCAGCTCCTCTTTCCTTCCTTCTACTTTCATTGGATTTAACACACTGTTCTTTTTACATCTTATTGACACAGAAGCTTAGGTAATTGATCTTTTTTTATTTTCTAACATACGTAGTTAGAATTATAAATTTTTCTCTGATTTAGTTATATTCTACAAGTTTTGATATATAGCTTCTTCATTATATAAAGTTCATAATATTTTTTCATTCACCTGTAGTTTCTTCTTTAAACCACAGATTGTTTTTGAAGTACATGTTTGATTTTTTAGACACTTGTGGATTTTGCTATTTACTTCTTAATTCAGTTGTACTTAGAGACTATACTATGGAAGATTGTAAACACTGGAATATTATTGAGCCTCTTTTTGGTTCCACTCATGGACTTATTTTATCAAAAATTTGATGTGCACTGAAAATAATGTAAATTCTATCGTTGTTGGGTGCAATGTCAATTAACTATTTTTTTAAATTGTGTTTTTCAAACTTTGAATGTCCTTTGAATTTTTTTTTCAAATTTTGTATTATTGTGAATAAAAGTGAGATAACATTCTTGTACCAGCTGGTTTGTGTACATTTGTTTTTTATATCTCTTGTATAAATGGCTGAATTGGAATTGCTGGATCAAAGTATAAGTGCGTAGTTAACTTAATAAGAAAGTACCAAAGGCATACAGAATGGAATAATGGACATTGAAGACTCAGAAGCAGAGAGATTGGGAGGGGGGTGAGAGATGAAAACTACTTGTTGGGTACAATGTACACTACTCAGGCGAAGGGTGCACTAAAATCCCAGACTTCACCACTGTACAATTCATCCATGTAACCAAAAACCATTTGTACCCTTAAGGCTATTTAAATAAAAATAAAAATTAAAATCAAAAACTAATTAAAAAGAAAAATTGCAGGCTGGGTTTTGTGGCTCACGCCTGTAATCCCAGCACTTTGGGAGACTGAGGTGGGCAGATCACAAGGTCAGGTGTTCAAAGCCAGCCTGGTCAATATGGTGAAACCCCATCTCTACTAAAAATACAAAAATTAGCTGGGTGTGGTGGTGCGCGCCTGTAGTACAAGCTACTCTGGAGGCTGATGCAGAAGAATCACTTGAACCCGGGAGGTGGAGGTTGCAGTGAGCTAAGATCGCACCACTGCACTCCAGCCTGGGCAACAGAGCAAGACTCCATCTCAACAACAAAACAACAACTACAACAACATTTTTTTTCCATGGGCTTATTGGTTAATTGAGTATTGCCCTTTGTGAAGTGTCTGTCAGGTCTTTTGCTCACTTTTATGACTTTTTTGTCACTTCTATTATTTAGTTATAGGAGTTTTTATGTATTTGGTATACAAGTGCTTTCTCTGTTATATATCTTGCAAATAATTTCTTCCAATCTGTAGTTTGCCTATTTATTTTCTTTATGGTGTCTTTTAAAAAGCATAATATTTTAGTGTTGATAAATTCAATTTTAATCAATAAATTTCTTTCTTGTTATATCATTCTGGTTTTATCCAATAAATCTTCACCTAGCCCCAGGCGATAGATATTTATATATATTTACACTTTTAGCTTTTACAGTTTGGTCTATGATCCATCTTAAATTAAATCTCGTATAAAGTGTGAGGTTAGGAGGTCAAGCTTCGTTTTATTCCATATGGATATACAGTTGCTTCAGCGCCATTTGATAGAATGGCTTTTCTTCTCCCATTGACTTGATACAACACCTTTACTGAAAACAAATTAACTATGTAAATGCCATTGTATTTCTAGGCTCTCTATTCAGTTCCATTGCTCTATTTGTCTATCCTTGTAGCAACACTAAACTTTGTTGATTAACTTTATACTAAATCTTGAAGTTAAATAATATATGTACTTCAGTTTTGTCCATCTTTTCTGGATTATTTGGTTATTTTAGGTCCTTTATATTTCATATACATTTAAAAGTCAGCCATTAATTTTTATTTTTAAAAACAGCTCAGTATTATGACTAAGATAGTGTTGAAAATGTAATTTAAGGAAACTTACTAACTTAACAAAATTGAATTGACTCATCCATAAACATGGAATATCCATCTATCATATTATTTAGGTCTTTTATTTCTTGGCGCAGTGTTTCATGGCTTTTCAGAGTAAAGGTTTTGCATGTCTTTTTTTAAGTGTATTTCTATGCATTTTAAGTTTTCGATACTATTTTAATGCAATTGATTTTCATTTTTGTAATTATTTGTTGCTAATATAAATACAATTGAATATTATATATTAACCTTTTATACTAAAACTTTGCTAAACTTATTTATCATATTTAGGGGTTTTATTGTTGGTGTTCCTTTGTTTGTTTTTTTCTAGGTTAAAAAACATTGTCTGAAATGGGACCTAATCAAACTCCACAACTTCTGCACAGCAAAAGAAACAGTCATTAGAGTGAATCGGCAACCAACAGAATGGGAAAAAATTTTTGCAGTTTACCCATCTGACAAAGGGCTGATATCCAGAATTTACAAAGAACTAAAACAGATTTACAAGAAAAAAACAAACAAGCCCATTCAAAAGTGGGCAAAGGATATGAACAGATACCTTACTAAAGAAGACATACATGAGGCCAACAAACATATGAAAAAATACTCATCATCACTGGTCATCAGAGAAATGCAAATCAAAACTACATTGAGATACCATCTCATGCCAGTTAGAATGGCAATCATTAAAAAATCTGGAGACAACAGATGCTGGAAAGGATGTGGAGAAATAGGAACACTTTTGCACTGTTGGTGGGAATGTAAATTAGTTCAACCATTGTGGAAGACAGTGTGGCGATTCCTCAAGGACCTAGAAATAGAAATTCCATTTGACCCAGCAATCC
>NW_022442494.1:0-4432 GCF_009761245.1 Sapajus apella
TTGTGTTCTCCTTTGTTAAACAAGTGTTTTACAAATTGTTTAGAATTTTGTTCTATTTTCAGTCACTCAATCAGCCTTTAATAATTCTAAAATAATTCAAACTTTTTTTTTGTATGGCTGAACTATGAATCGGAATAAAATTATGATTTACTTTGACTTCTTAGTGGCTGAAAGGAATATTCAAGAATCACTGAGAACATGATTAATAGCCACTTTGAATAAATTTACTCCTAAATCCAAGAAATGGGACCTCAGGAGGATCAAAAGAAAAATGTTGACCAGATTTGAATTACAAAGTGTCTTTAAGCAAGCCTCTGTAAAACAGGTGTTGAAATATCACGTGGTCTTTTCCTTGCAATTTTACAGAAATATAAATCAATTGGTTCCAGATCCTGAATCAAATTTGTAGTCTAGAGACTCGCCAAAAAATTCTCATATCCCTCAATTTCAGAATGTTTCATCAATCTTGCTCTTAATCACAAATTTCCTTTCATTGTTATAAGAAAGTGCAATCCGGCATTCACCTAGACACAAAATCTCACTTATTCCACGTTGGGGTTAGGAACCTTGACCTGGTGTGTTGACTTATGATTTGCAGTCCTGCTGCAGCTGAATTTTGCTCCTTAGAGTCAACATTAAAAGCTTTGACCCAATACGCAAACCAATACCTTCGATTCAGGTGAGTATTTCATCTCTTTCTGTAATCCAAAATTCTGCATTTGGATTCATAATAATACAATTTACTGAAAGCTTACCATATACACACATATCAGTGGATGTGCGCATATATAACACACATATAGAATGTGGTTAGATGCTAAAACATGATTTTTGTCTGTTATATAAAAAACGCATAGCAAATTATTGAATTGTGGTTCTATTTGCCCATCTATTCTTCAGGCTAATTTCTGTTTGCAGACTCTTGCTTTCATTTTATCTGCCAGTATATGAAAACACTTGCTGAGTCTGGCCATCTGGTTTGGGAAATAAGATTTATCATTTGCATTTCCACAAATAAGCAGAAATTTCATAACTCTGAAGTAAAACATAATTAATGACTTTGCTGATTATTCTTCCGTGAAATAGCCACTAACTGAAGACTATGCAGTCACATATATCTATAATTGCATACACACTTGTGATGATTTCCCAACTATCACCCATTTACCCTTGTATTTTTAATCCTATTTATTTACTCGCAAAACCAATTATGAAAAGTGTAAGTCATATAAGTACACTAAATAGCTATATGAGAGCCCTTGATAAATAATAATTGATAGAGATGAAGATATCTTTAACTGATGCACAAAATACATTACAAATATATTTATACAGCACTTAATGACCGGGATACATTCTGAGAAATGCATTATTATGTGACTTCATTCTTGTGAACATCATATACTTACACAAACCTTGATAGTATAGCTTACCACGCACCTAGTGTGTATGGTATAGCCTATTCCTAGGCTGAAAACCCATAAGCATGTGACTATACAGAATACTATGGGCAGTGGTAAGTATTTGTGTATATAAGCATATCTAGACATAGCAAAGGTACAATAAAAATGCAGTGCTATAACTTTATAGGACCACGTTTGTATACATGGTTCATCTTTGACTGAAATGTCATGTAGCATATGACTGAATATAATAATATTGTGAAATATAATATTAAAGATTATTAACATAATTATACTAAGATTCTCCATTATAACATAGAATAGCATGTGACAATTGTTAATTCTGAATTATGTGTAAAAGACCAATAATATGTGTATATATCATATGTGAACATATGAGTACGTGTATAACATATATACTTATCGTTGTATGTATGCATATGTATACATGTGTTATCAAGAATGTTATATGTGAATATGTTTATCTAGGTTCATATATTCTGTAATATATTTTTCAATGATAGAATTTTGGCTTTCTTGAATACTTACCGCTGTTAAATAAAATGATAAGACTAGTCTTAACCTTCCCAAGGTATCACTCAGCTCCAGGATGTATGCAAGATAATCTAGCCTATCCTTGCACTAAAAATGAGATTAAGGACATCAGTAGAATTGGACTGTAGCTGAAAACCTTTTGTTTTACACTATCCCTGGTGCAGACAAATATGATTTGCCTAACCCTCTAAGGCTCTAATTTTTGTATAGTTTTTCTGTTTTGAAAACCTCAATACACAAATACAACCAAGTATGCCAAGGAGCTCTTGCCATCTAGTGTACATAGAAAGACTATAAGGTTAGGAAAATAACATTCCTACCAGGCCAGAAGACCTGGGAGAAGTTTCCACTAAGAGAACTTGAAGGTCCCAACAGTCCAGACAGGTTGGGAGTAGGGGACATGGAAGTGGATAAGGAAAGGCCTTGAGCTGACTTCAGACACTTGAATTTAAGAGTCTGGTCAACAATTACTAATTGGGTGCTTTCATGCAAGATACAGAATCTCATTGAACCTTAATTTCTCATGCAATGCATGAATGTGAAGGTAGCTAATATGTCTTTTGTTAATACGATTCTATCACAATTCAGAAAATTAGATAATTTATTCATTGAACCTTTATTCTGTGTTTCTATAGATTTACACAATACAGCTCATTTTACACTGTAACTGTGCTGATCAAAGATTGTATATGTTCATATTTTTATATTAGGTGAATGTTTTTAATATTCTCAAGAAAATATTCTAGCCAAAACTCTCCTATCAAAAATCTTTTTTGCAATGATAATTGTTGTCTCCCTGTTTTTGTTTGTGCTGGCCATTTTAATCAAACCCAAGTTTAATTTACTGACCCACGTTTAATATACTGAATGTTGACAGGAGACTCACAGGCACCCCTTTCCTGTGTAGTAGTGACAGGCAAAGACTCTAGAGCCAGATGCCGCCTGGGTAAAAACCCAGCTCCTCTGCTTACAAGTTATGTATGTTTGTACAGTGCATCCAACCTCCCTGTGCCTCGATCAGTTCACTGTAAAACAGGTTTCATCATACTACCTACCTCCTAGCATAGTTGTGTGCTTAAATTTATAAGGAAGTTATGACAAAGTTGTGTAGTAAGTGCTGTATAAATGTTTGTGGTTTTGTTTTTGTTGTTGTTGTTGCTTTTATTATTTACATAAAGCATAGATTAGGAGATCATGGAATTCGGCATTTTTTCCTGTTATCCTATCTCCAATTGGGTATGTTTGTAAACAGTTTTGGAAAAATTCACATACCAGGGGATGCTTCTATTATACCTGCAAACCATCATACTTTTACACACACACACACACACACACACACACACACACACAATTGAGCTGCATATCCACCCTCAAAATTTTAAAGTGACTGACAATTACAGTCACACCAGTTTCTCTTTTGAACATCACTGTTTATGTAGTCTTTGATCCAAAAGTCCCTGTAGTGAAAAATACTATTTTTTCACTTTAATGGGCTATGAGCAAAACTACACAAAAGGAGAAAATGGAACAAGCAAAGCACAGGCGATCAGCTTTTCTGCCAGACCTATGATTTCCTCCTCTGTAATCCTCTTTCTATGAACACACAAGCCCCTTCTCCAGGGGTTTTCTATCCATCCTATTTCCCCTCTCACACCCACACCCACATCTCCCAAATTGTGTCCACATTGGGAAAACTAAGGTGGCAACAGGAAATGCAGAGTGCCATTCCAGGTTAATCTGGGTGACTTCAAATTTCAGTTCTGTTCATGGTCTGGACCTGCCTCTGAACCTCTTTAGGTGTGTCTGTTTATTTTTGTTGTTATTGTCTTTGTTTTTGTTTTTGATTTTTAAAGTGACAAATGAAGAGTTTGAAGGAGTTGATCCTCTGCTGCCTCTTAAGATTTTAAGATGTATTGACTTATTTTCTCCCTTGCTAAGGTACCACCTAGCCATAAATGTTACTTTAAAACAGTTCTCCTCCCCATTAGCAAATAAGTAATTACTACCTCTCACAGGGGACAGAAGGAGTCCTGCATGGGTCCATGCTTTATTGGTGGAGATGCCGTGATGAATTGGCCAGAAGACCCATGTCTGGCTGCTGAAGGACCCTCACCAATGCTTGGAACCTTAATGAGTGCTGGCACCAGAGGGCTACTCAGGGCAGGGCCAACGGGAGGAGGCTGGGTAAACAGGAGCCTGCTGCACCATCAGACACACTGGTGATAGCCAGTTTAAGGGTTTATCTGGCAAGAGCATTTTGTATTTAGAAGTGTTTCAACCCATGATACCCCTTAGGATACTTGTGGCCCAGGGAGGAGAAGGATTTAGAAAGGTTTTGAGCCTTTCCTGGGCTGCACATAAGGGCACCAACTTGAGACGCTGGTATCCGCCTGGGTCTTACCTCTGATGCCATCCGCAGTCAGCTGCAACACAGAGTGGGCCCACGTCACTCGTTCTCTTTTCTCTCTCCTCTT
>NW_022442495.1:0-4431 GCF_009761245.1 Sapajus apella
ATGCAATACAGAACGTGCAGGTTTGTTACATAGGAATATATGTGCCATGGTGGTTTGCTCCACCTATCAACCCATCAGCTAGGTTTTAAGCCCCACGTGCTTTCGGTATTTGTCCTAATGTTCTCCTTCCCCTTGGCCCTGACCCCACAACAGGCCCTGGTGTGTGATGTTTCCCTCCCTGTGTCCATGTGTTCTCATGCTGAAATCCCACTTACAAGGGAGAACATGTGGTGTTTGGTTTTCTGTTCCTGTGTTAGCGTGCTATGAATGATAGCTTCCAGCTTTATTCACATCCCTGAAAAGGACACGAACTCATTTTGTTATGGCTGCATAGTATTCCTTGGTGTATATATGCCACATTTTCTTTATGCAGTCTATCATTGATGGGCATTTGGCTTGGTTCCAAGTCTTTGCTATTGTGAATAGTGCTGCAATAGATACACATGTGCATGTGTCTTTGTAGTAGAATGATTTGTAATTCTTTGGGTACATACCTAGTAATGGGATTGCTGTGTCAAATGGCATTTCTGGTTCTAGATCCTTGAGGAATTGGAACTAATTTACATTCCCACTAGTGGTGTAAAAGTATTAAACAAGTATCTTTAAATTAAACAGTATATTTCCACCATTCACATAAACTCAGTAATTTCCAAAATACATTTTCCATAAAGCAAAAAGAACCCATTCTAATGCATTATAAATGCCATTATATACCCAGAGTTTTCAAGTTATTTCTTATAGCTAGACCTTTTTTCATAGTTAAATATGTAGTTCAAATAAAATCTCATAGGGGACTCCAATAGACAACACAGCAAAGAAAGAGCCTTTTTATGGAAGCAACAGTAAGTGATCTAGAACCTGGCTGCTCTGTCACTAACTTCATTCCTCCTAAATCCATTCCCATTCCCCAAACCTCCAGGCTAAATGGATATTAACATTTCTTTGAGCCCTGTGATTCCTTTGTTTCTCAATCCTTAATTTGGAAGCACCTGTGGAAGAATCAATTGAAGGAAGCAGAGAGCAAAGGATAGAAGCTGGAACTTCCAGAATGATTCTGTGCTAGCCGCCAGTGGCCAAGCTGTTGCTGTGCAAGAGGCAGCATGCATTCCCTTCTTAGACTTTCCCGGTGCTAGGGGCTGCTCTGTATGCTTTCACATCGCTACTGTGCAAAGGTTTCAAAGCCTCATGTACAGCAAATTCTGACTAAAGCCCAATAAGAGTACAGGTTATACAGGGAAAAATGGAGAAAGGCTGTTGTAAGGAAAATAACGGAAGTTCACTTGAGGACAGCTATTCCCATCCTCAAACCACCTTCTTCTGACAGCCCTGAAAAGTGGTCAATATTTTGTTATTTTCTAAAAATATAGCTGGATGCATTTCAAGCCTTCCTCTTTCTTCTTCTTCTTCTTTTTTTTTTTTTTTTTTTAGCATATTGAGTATTTTATTTTGGGTCCTAAGATAATCTCAGGCTTTAATGTATCCCCTGGCTTTTCCTGAAGGTCCAATCAGGCCAAATGAGAAACAGATCTTTATATTAGATTTGCTTAATAAACATGCTGTTCAAAGAATGGCTGTTATGAAAGAAGTGTCACTCTTTGAAAGGCTGATTTAGGGGGTTTGTAGATTATGTTGAAATCCAGTCTAGGTTGGTGGTGACTTGGCCATTGACACCTGCAGATTGTTTTTCCATCCATAGGAAATGTGGTGGTCCCTTCTCAGCATCTCAGGGCCTTGCAGCTGGTACTAAGCATCACCATTGTTGGCAAACCCAACAGGAGGCCAGAGACAGGGTAGTCATTGCTGTGCTCCCATCTCTGTGTGTGCCCGGGTGAGGAAACACTGGCACACCATTGTAAGGAGGCTTGTTATCCTGCACGGGTGGCCCCCAAATGAACAGTGCCAGGGTACCTCAGCTTTGGTGTGAACTGCCTACTCTATTCACAGCCTCCAGCCCACACATCAATTAAATTAATGCATTTTGTCTTTTGCTTGCTTGACGGACTTCATTTTAAATTAGGTATCATTCCCCAGGTCCCATTGAAAAAGTATTATATTGACTACAGTTTTGCAAAGATTATGATTACTGAAGCTATTATGCTAAAACAGTCCTGTTACAGAAAGTGCTTTCTTTCTTCTTAAATATATCTCTTTGCTTCTTCATGTTTAATTCATGCTCATATTTGCTCACATTTAAAGCTAGGCTGGCTTCACATTGGAATTGAAAATAGCCCCAGGAGCAATAAGCAGCCTGGAGAGCCTGGGTGTCTGCAGCTGCCACAGCTGGGTCCCTGCCCTCTGTGCTCTCTGCCCTCTCTATGGAACCAGAGGCAACCTCAGGCTTCCTGGGCATTTTAAAATTATAGAACAGAAGTATTATAATAAAAACACTTCACATGTTAATACAAAGATTTGCTGCTATTGCTGCTTTTCTGTGCTTTGAGGATGTCTGAGGC
Source organism: Sapajus apella (assembly GCF_009761245.1). Classification (NCBI taxonomy): domain Eukaryota; kingdom Metazoa; phylum Chordata; class Mammalia; order Primates; family Cebidae; genus Sapajus; species Sapajus apella. Next base: position 2,454 of record NW_022442495.1, read on the forward strand.
CTCTTCCCTTGAACTTCGATTAGTCCTTCTGCTGTGGCATGCCCCTGTCTGTGTCACAGGTTGCAGCTGTTGACAGGATGCAACTTCTATTGGCCCACGTGCCACCAGGATCATTGTTCAAGTTCCCAGTATCTCAGGCAGGTTTGTGATTTGAATCACTGGTTTCACTTGGAAATCATCTGTATTTCTAGCTTTGCTGACTGTGTTGTCTGTCACAGATAAAATGACACAATAATCAAAGGCAAGCAAGCTTAGCCTTCAGCTCAGCACTGACCTCATATCCTGGGCCACTTTCTGAACTCATTCTAAACAGGACCCACCACCTATCTCTCTTGTTTCCTGGATCTGACAGCAAAAGATTCATGTAGGGAAGGCAGGTAGTCTCCCCTGCCAGGGCACCAATAGCAATGGGGTTCCCCCAGACTGGAAAAAAAAGACACTGACTTACATTTGTTTGCTTGTTTTATGTTTCCAGGACAGTTCCATGAGAGGGAAGAAACTAGTTTCTCCTGGTGACCTCAGGATCAGCTATTGTACCAAAATGTATAAGCTCTGAAGGAAGATTTCAGAAAAATTGACCAATTGAAGGGAACATTTCTGTAGCTCCATTTTGTGCATTTCAAAGACTCTCTTAGTTGAGAAAAGTCTAGCTACCCTTAAAAATATTCTCTTTTACTGTTTGTTCTCCCCTAGTATGTGTGAGGGGACTTCTGGTAGTTCACAAGTTCTCAGCATTGCTTTCCTTCATGGCAGATTAATCTATGCTGCTTTAGTCTTGGTGATTCCATCTCCCCCTGTTCAGTCAAGAGAAGGTAGGACCATGCTGTGCAGGAAAAGACCATTGGCAGCCTCTAATGACTAAAAGTGTGGGCCTGTATTTGTGTTTGTCTGTTACATGGAATCACAAGAAAATCTTTAGGTCACCATCAGACACCTTTTTGGTAATACAGGAAAAAACAAAATATTCTCAAAAAATTATTCTCATAAATCTTACTGTGTTAAGTGCTGCTTATAGTATCAAAGCTTCAGAACAGAATTACAGAAGCTCTGAAGCATGACAGCTGAAATGTTGGATAGAGGCAGTGTCTCCCTGTGAGTGTGGGGACCTCTTATTCACATGACTTTCCACATTCACTCAGTCCTACCTGCTTTCCGAATTTCAGAGGCTTTCCTTGCCTTCAGGCTGCAATATTCATGGTGATGGCTCTCACTGCCCCATGGTTACCTTGTGTCAGCTGCCATCAGTGCCTCATTCCTGAACATCCCTGCCTGCCACCGCCTGTCCTGGATGCAAAGGCCAATCTTCACTTCAGCCTCAAACATTCCCATGGAGGAGGAGTCACAGCAGCACAGTGTCTGCTCCAACCCCACCAGACACGCAAAGACCCTGGTTTGCGTAGAGAAGGTGGTTACACTCAGCAAAAACACAGGGTCAAATGTTAAGAGGCAAACGTTGACAAGTGAAATGTTGACAAGTAGGCTGGCTTCATGGAAAGGAAGACTTACTTAGCCTTATAGGACCCTGCATACACAGCCACACGCTTAGTTTAATGCTCTGATCTCTTTAACACTTGTGAGTTTTAATTTGCATACATTCGCATGTGTGCTTTGTGTTGTAGTGCTCTATGGATCTTGAAAAATGAATAATGTCATGGGACCAACATTACGGTGTCACACAGAGGAGTTTCATTGCCCAAAATGTCCCTTGCACTTCTCTTATTTAATTCTCCTCATTCCTGAACGCCTGGAAACCACTGATCTTTTCACTGTCTCTACCGTTTTGCCTTTTCCCAATTGTCACATAATTGGAATCCTACAGTAGATAGCCTTTTCAGAATGGCTTCCTTCACTTAACATTACACATTTTAGATTCATCTATGTCTCTTTGTGGTTTGATAGGTGATTTGTTTTCTCAATTATATGCCATTCTATGGCATACCCTGTTTATTCATTCATCTTCTGAAGGCAGTTATGAATA
>NW_022442496.1:0-4431 GCF_009761245.1 Sapajus apella
GATGGGCATTTGGGTTGGTTCCAGATCTTTGCTATTGTAAACAGTGCTGCAATGAACATTCGTGTGCACGTGTCCTTATAGCAGAACGATTTGTACTCCTTTGGATATATACCCAGTAATGGGATTGCTGGGTCAAATGGAATTTCTATTTCTAGGTCCTTGAGGAATCACCACACTGTCTTCACAATGGTTGAACTAATTTACACACCCACCAACAGTGCAAGAATGTTCCTATTTCTCCACATCCTCTCCAGCATCTGTTGTCTCCAGATTTTTTAATGATCGCCATTCTAACTGGCGTGAGATGGTATCTCAATGTAGTTTTGATTTGCATTTCTCTGATGACCAGTAATGATGAACATTTTTTCATATGTTTGTTGGCCTCATGTATGTCTTCTTTTGTAAAGTGTCTATTCATATCCTTTGCCCACTTTTGAATGGGCTTGTTTGTTTTTTTCTTGTAAATCTGTTTTAGTTCTTTGTAAATTCTTGATATCAGCCCTCTATCAGATGGGTAAACTGCAAAAAGTTTTTCCCATTCTGTTGGTTGCCGATTCACTCTAATGACTGTTTCTTTTGCTGTGCAGAAGCTGTGGAGTTTGATTAGGTCCCATTTGTCTATTTTGGCTTTTGTTGTCAATGCTTTTGGCGTTTTGGTCATGAAGTCCTTGCCTACACCTATGTCTTGAATGGTTTTGTCTAGATTTTCTTCTAGGGTTTTTATGGTGTTAGGTCTTATGTTTAAGTCTTTAATCCATCTGGAGTTAATTTTAGTGTAAGGTGTCAGGAAGGGGTCCAGTTTCTGCTTTCTGCACATGGCTAGCCAGCTTTCCCAACACCATTTATTGAACAGGGAATCCTTTCCCCATTGCTTGTTTTTGACTGGTTTGTCAAAGATCAGATGGTGGTAGATATGTTGTGTTGCCTCCGAGACCTCTGTTCTGTTCCATTGGTCTATATCTCTGTTTTGGTACCAGTACCATGCTGTTTTGATTACTGTAGCCTTGTAGTATAGTTTGAAGTCTGGTAGTGTGATGCCCCCCGCTTTGTTCTTTTTGCTTAGAATTGACTTGGCTATGCGGGCTCTCTTTTGGTTCCATATGAAATTTAAGGTGTTTTTTTCCAGTTCTGTGAAGAAGGTGATTGGTAGCTTGATGGGGATAGCATTGAATCTGTAAATTACTTTGGGCAGTATGGCCATTTTCATGATATTGATTCTTCCCAACCATGAAAATGGAATGTTTCTCCATCTGTTGGTTTCCTCTCTTATTTCGTTGAGCAGTGGCTTGTAGTTCTCCTTGAAGAGGTCCTTTACGTTCCTTGTTAGTTGTATTCCTAGGTATTTTATTCTCTTTGTGGCAATTGTGAACGGAAGTTTTTTCTTGATTTGGCTCTCCTTAAGTCTTTTGTTGGTGTATAGGAATGCATGTGATTTTTGCACATTGATTTTGTATCCTTAGCCTTTGCTGAAATTGCTTATCAGTTTCAGAAGGTTTGGGGCTGAGACGATGGGGTCTTCTAGATATACAATCATGTCGTCTGCAATTAGAGACAATTTGACTTCCTCCTTTCCTATTTGAATGCCCTTTATTTCTTTTTCTTGCCTGATTGCTCTGGCTAGAACTTCTAATACTATATTGAATAGCAGTGGTGAGAGAGGGCATCCTCTTCTGGTGCCACATTTCAAGGGGAATGCTTCCAGTTTTTGCCCATTCATTATGATATTGGCTGTTGGTTTGTCATAAATAGCTTTTATTATTTTGAGATACGTTCCATCAATACCTAGCTTATTGAGGGTTTTTAGCATTAAGGGGTGTTGAATTTTGTCAAAGGCCTTCTCTGCATCAATTGAGATAATCATGTGGTTTTTGTCTTTGGTTCTGTTTATGTGGTGAATTACGTTTACAGACTTGTGTATGTTGAACCAGCCTTGCATCCCCGGGATGAAGCCTACTTGATCATTGTGGATAAGTTTTTTGATGTGCTGTTGCAATTGGCTTGTCAGTATTTTGTTGAAGATTTTTTCATCTATGTTCATCATGGATATTGGCGTGAATGTTCTTTTCTTGTTGAGTCTCTGCCGGGTTTTGGAATCAGGATGATGTTGGTCTCATAAAATGATTTGGGAAGAATTCCCTCTTTTTGTATTGTCTGGAATAGTTTCAGAAGGAATGGTACCAGCTCCTCTTTGTATGTCTGGTAGAATTAGGCTGTGAACTCGTCTGGACCTGGGCTTTTTTTGGGTGGTAAGCTCTTAATTGCTGCTTCAACTTCAGACCTTGTTATGGGTCTCTTCAGGGTTTCGGCTTCTTCCGGTTTAGGCTGGGGAGGAGGCAAGTGTCCAGGAATTTATCCATTTCTTCCAGGTTTATTAGTTTATGTGCATAGAGTTGTTTGTAATAATCTCTGATGATGGTTTGAACTTCTGTGGAATCTGTGGTGATATCCCCTTTACCGTTTTCTATTGCATCAATTTGGTTATTCTCTCTTTTCTTTTTTATTAATCTGGCTAGTGGTCTGTCTATTTTGTTGATCTTTTCAAAAAACCAGCTCCTGGATTTGTTGATTTTTTGAAGGGATTTTTGTGTCTCTATCTCCTTCAGTTCTGCTCTGATCTTAGCTATTTCTTGTCTTCTGCTAGACTTTGAGGTTTTTTGATCTTCCTCCTCTAGCTCTTTCAGTTTTGACGATTGGGCGTCAATTTTTGATCTCTCCTTGCTTCTCATGTGGGCACTTATTGCTATATATTTTCCTCTAGAGACTGCTTTAAATGTGTCCCAGAGATTCTGGTATGTTGTGTCTTCATTCTCGTTGGTTTCAAAGAACATCTTAATTTCTGTCTTCTTTTCATTGTTTTTCCAGTCAACATTCAAGAGCAAGTTGTTCTGTTTCCATGAAGCTGTGCGGTTCTGGGTTAGTTTCTGAATTCTGAGTTCTAACTCGATTGCACTGTGGTCTGAGAGACTGTTTGTTACGATTTCCGTTCTTTTGCATTTGCTGAGGAGTGATTTATTCCCAATTATGTGGTCAATTTTAGAGTAGGTGTGATGTGGTGCTGAGAAGAATGTATATTCTGTGGATTTGGGGTGGAGGGTTCTGTAAATGTGTATTAGGTTTGCTTGGTCCAGGTCTGAGTTCAAGTCCTGGATAACCTTGTTAATTTTCTGTCTGGTTGATCTGTCTAATGTTGACAATGGGGTGTTAAAGTCTCCCACTATTATTGTGTGGGAGTCTAAGTCTCTTTGTAAGTCATTAAGAACTTGCCTTATGTGTCTGAGTGCTCCTGTATTGGGTGCTTATATATTTAGGATCGTTAGCTCTTCTTGTTGCATTGATCCTTTTACCATTATGTAATGTCCCTCTTTGTCTCTTATGATCTTTGTTGCTTTAAAGTCTAATTTATCAGAGATGAGAATTGCAATTCCTGCTTTTTTTAGCTCTCCATTTGCTTGGTAAATCTTCCTCCATCCCTTTATTTTGAGCCTTTGCGTATCCTTGCATGTGAGATGTGTTTCCTGCATACAGCACACCGATGGGTATTGTCTTTTTATTCAATTTGCCAGTCTGTGTCATTTGGTTGGGGCACTTAGTCCATTTACATTTAGGGTTAATATTGTTATGTGCGAATTTGATACTGCCATTTTGTTGCTGGCTGGGTGTTTTGCCCTTTAGTTGAGCTGGTACTTGCTGTTCCTTTATATGTGTAGAGCCTCTTTCAGGATCTCTTGTAGAGCTGGCCTGGTGGCGACGAAATCTCTGAGTACTTGCTTGTTCCCAAAGGATTTTATTTTTCCTTCAATTATGAAGCTTAGTTTGGCTGGATAGGAGACTCTGGGTTGAAAGTTCTTTTCTTTAAGGATGTTGAATATTGGCCCCCACTCTCTTCTGGCTTGTAGGGTTTCTGCTGAGAGATCTGCTGTGAGTCTGTTGGGCTTCCCTTTATGGGTAACCCGACCTTTGTGTCTGGCTGCCCTTAGTATTTTCTCCTTCATTTCAACCCTGGTGAATGTGACGATTATGTGCCTTGGGGTTGCTCTTCTTGACGAATATCTTTGTGGTGTTCTCTGTATTTCCTGGACTTGAATGTTTGCCTGCCTTGCTAGGTTGGGGAAGTTTTCCTGGATAATATCCTGAAGAGTATTTTCCTGCTTGGATTCATTCTCTTTGTGGCATTCCGGTACGCCTATCAAACGTAGATTAGGTCTTTTCACATAGTCCCACATTTCTTGGAGATTTTTTTCATTCCTTTTTACCCTTTTTTCTCCAGTCTTGCCTTCCCGTTTTATTTCATTGAGTTGATCTTCGACCTCTGATATCCTTTCTTCTGCTTGGTCAATTCGGCTGTTGATACTTGTGCATGCTTCACGAAGTTCTCGTGTTGTGTTTTTCAGCTCCATCAATTCACTTATATTCCTTTCTATTTTGTCCATT
>NW_022442497.1:0-4428 GCF_009761245.1 Sapajus apella
TTCATATGTTTGTTGGCCTCATGTATGTCTTCTTTTGTAAAGTGTCTGTTCATATCCTTTGCCCACTTTTGAAGGGGCTTGTTAGGGTTTTTTTTGTAAATCTGTTTTAGTTCTTTGTAAATTCTGGTTATCAGCCATTTGTCAGATGGGTAGACTGCAAAAATTTTTTCCCATCCTTTTGGTTGCCGATTCACTCTAATGACTGTTTCTTTTGCTGTGCAGAAGCTGTGGAGTTTGATTAGGTCCCATTTGTCTATTTTGGCTTTTGTTGTCAATGCTTTTGGTGTTTTGGTCATGAAGTCCTTGCCTATGCCTATGTCCTGAATGGTTTTGCCTAGATTTTCTTCTAGGGTTTTTATGGTGTTAGGTCTTATGATTAAGTCTTTAATCCATCTGGAGTTAATTTTAGTGTAAGTTGTCTGGAAAGGGTTCAGTTTCTGCTTTCTGCACATGGCTAGCCAGCTTTCCCAACACCATTTATTGAACAGGGAATCCTTTCCCCATTGCTTGTTTTTGTCTGGTTTGTCAAAGATCAGATGGTTGTAGATATGTTGTGTTACCTCCGAGACCTCTGTTCTGTTCCATTGGTCTATACCTCTGTTTTGGTACCAGTACCATGCTGTTCTGATTACTGTAGCCCTGTAGTATAGTTTGAAGTCCGGTAGTGTGATGCCTCCCGCTTTGTTCTTTTTGCTTAGAATTGACTCGGCTATGCAGGCTCTCTTTTGGTTCCATATGAAGTTTAAGGTGGTTTTTTCCAGTTCTGCGAAGAAGGTCATTGGTAGCTTGATGGGGATAGCATTGAATCTGTAAATTACTTTGGGCAGTATGGTCATTTTCACGATATTGATTCTTCCTAACCATGAACATGGAATGTTTCTCCACCTGTTTGTGTCCTCTCTTATTTCGTTGAGCAGTGGCTTGTAGTTCTCCTTGAAGAGGTCCTTTACGTTCCTTGTTAGTTGTATTCCTAGGTATTTTATTCTCTTTGTGGCAATTGTGAACGGAAGTTTGTTCTTGATTTGGCTCTCTTTAAGTCTGTTATTGGTGTATTTGAATGCATGTGATTTTTGCACATTGATTTTGTATCCTGAGACTGTACTGAACTTGCTTATCAGTTTCAGGAGATTTGGGGGTGACACGATGGGGTCTTCTAGATATACAATCATGTCATCTGCAAATAGAGACAATTTGACTTCCTCTTTCCTATTTGAATGCCCTTTATTTATTTTTCTTGCCTGATTGCTCTGGCTAGAACTTGTAATACTATATTGAATAGCAGTGGTGAGAGAGGGCATCCTTGTCGGGTGCCACAGTTCAAGGGGAATGCTTCCAGTTTTTGCCCATTCAGTATGATATTGGCTGTTGGTTTGTCATAAATAGCTTTTATTATTTTGAGATACGTTCCATCAATACCTAGCTTATTGAGGGTTTTTAGCATAAAGGGCTGTTGAATTTTGTCAAAGGCCTTCTCTGCATCAATTGAGATAATCATGTGGTTTTTGTCTTAGGTTCTGTTTATGTGGTGAATTACGTTTATAGACTTGCGTATGTTGAACCAGCCTTGCATCCCCGGGATGAAGCCTACTTGATCATGGTGGATAAGCTTTTTGATGTGCTGTTGCAATCGGCTTGTCAGTATTTTATTGAAGATTTTTGCATCTATGTTCGTCATGGATATTGGCCTGAAGTTTTCTTTTCTTGTTGAGTCTCTGCCAGGTTTTGGAATCAGGATGATGTTGGTCTCATAAAATGATTTGGGAAGAATTCCCTCTTTTTGTATTGTTTGGAATAGTTTCAGAAGGAATGGTACCAGCTCCTCTTTGTATATCTGGTAGAATTCGGCTGTGAACCCGTCTGGACCTGGGCTTTTTTTGGGTGGTAAGCTCTTAATTGCTGCCTCAACTTCAGACCTTGTTATGGGTCTGTTCAGGGTTTCGGCTTCTTCCTGGTTTAGGCTTGGGAGGAGGCAAGTGTCCAGGAATTTATCCATTTCTTCCAGCTTTATTAGTTTATGTGCATAGAGTTGTTTGTAAAAACCTCTGATGATGGTTTGAATTTCTGTGGAATCTGTGGTGATATCCCCTTTATCGTTTTTTATGTCATCAATTTGGTTATTCTCTCTTTTCTTTTTTATTAATCTGGCTAGTGGTCTGTCTATTTTGTTGATCTTTTCAAAAAACCAGCTCCTGGATTTACTGATTTTTTTGAAGGGATTTTTGTGTCTCTATCTCCCTCAGTTCTGCTCTGATCTTAGCTATTTCTTGTCTTGTGCTAGACTTTGAGTTTTTTTGATCTTGCTCCTCTAGCTCTTTCAGTTTTGATGATAGGGTGTCAATTTTTGATCTCTCCTTGCTTCTCATGTGGGCATTTATTGCTATATATTTTCCTCTAGAGACTGCTATAAATGTGTCCCAGAGATTCTGGTATGTTGTGTCTTCATTCTCGTTGGTTGCGAAGAACATCTTTATTTCTGCCTTCATTTCATTGTTTACCCAGTCAACATTCAAGAGCAAGTTGTTCAGTTTCCATGAAGCTGTGCGGTTCTGGGTTAGTTTTTGAATTCTAACTTGATTGCACTGTGGTCTGAGAGACTGTTTGTTATGATTTCCGTTCTTTTGCATTTGCTGAGGAGTGATTTACTCCCAATTATGTGGTCAATTTTAGACTAGGTGTGATGTGGTGCTGAGAAGAATGTATATTCTGTGGATTTGGGGTGGAGAGTTCTGTAAATGTCTATTAGGTTTGCTTGGTCCAGATCTGAGTTCAAGTCCTGGATATCCTTGTTAATTTTCTGTCTGGTCGATCTGTCTAATATTGACAATGGGGTGTTAAAGTCTCACACTATAATTGTGTGGGAGTCTATGTCTCTTTGTAAGTCATTAAGAACTTGCCTTATGTATCTGGGTGCTCCTGTATTGGGTGCGTATATATTTAGGATCATTAGCTCTTCTTGTTGCATTGATCCTTTTACCATTATGTAATGTCCCTCTTTGTCTCTTTTGATCTTTGTTGCTTTAAAGTCTAATTTATCAGAGATGAGAATTGCAACTCCTGCTTTTTTTTGCTCTCCATTTGCTTGGTAAATCTTCCTCCATCCCTTTATTTTGAGCCTTTGTGTATCCTTGCATGTGAGATGGGTTTCCTGGATACAGCACACCGATGGGTTTTGGCTTTTTATCTAATTTGCCAGTCTGTGTCTTTTGATTGGGGCATTTAGCCCATTTACATTTAGGGTGAATATTGTTATGTGCAAATTTGATACTGCCATTTTGGTGCTAGCTGGGCGTTTTGCCCTTTAGTTGAGCTGGTACTTGTTGTTCCTTTATATGTGTAGAGCCTCTTTGAGGAGCTCTTGTAGAGCTGGCCTGGTGGTGACGAAATCTCTGAGTACTTGCATGTTCCCAAAGGGTTTTATTTTTCCTTCACTTATGAAGCTTAGTTTGGCTGGATAGGAGATTCTGGGTTGAAAGTTCTTTTCTTTAAGGATGTTGAATATTGGCCCCCACTCTCTTCTGGCTTGTAGGGTTTCTGCTGAGAGATCTGCTGTGAGTCTGATGGGCTTCCCTTTGTGGGTAACCCGACCTTTCTCTCTGGCTGCCCTTAGTATTTTCTCCTTCGTTTCAACCCTGGTGAAACTGATGATTATGTGCCTTGGGGTTGCTCTTCTTGACGAATATCTTTGTGGTGTTCTCTGTATTTCCTGGACTTGAATGTTTGCCTGCCTTGCTAGGTTGGGGAAATTTTCCTGGATAATATCCTGAAGAGTATTTTCCAGCTTGGATTCATTCTCTTCGTCGCATTGAGGTACGCCTATCAAACGTAGATTAGGTCTTTTCACATAGTCCCACATTTCTTGGAGACCTTGTTCATTCCTTTTTACCCTTTTTTCTCCAGTCTTGCCTTCCTGTTTTATTTCATTGAGTTGATCTTCGACCTCTGATATCCTTTCTTCTGCTTGGTCAATTCGGCTGTTGATATTTGTGCATGCTTCACGAAGTTCTCGTGTTGCGTTTTTTAGCTCCATCATTTCACTTATATTCCTTTCTATTTTGTCCATTCTCGATAGCATTTCATCAAATCATTTTTCAAGGTTCTTAGTTTCTTTGCATTTAGTTAGAACATGTTCTTTAAGTTCACAGAAGTTTCTTACTACCCACCTTCTGAAGTCCGATTCTGTCATTTCATCACACTCGTTCTCCCTCCAACCTTGTTCCCTTGCTGGTGAGGAGTTGTGATCCCTTGTAGACGGAGAGGTGTTCTGGTTTCGGGTGTTTTCACCCTTTTTGCGCTGGTTTCTTCCCATCTTTAAGGATTTATCCAGCTGTCGACTTTGTATTTGCTGGCTTTCAGATTGGGTCTCAAATCTTTCAGATTGACGTTCTGTTTGTTGATGATGAGGTTATTTCTGTTTCTTGGTTTTCCTTC
>NW_022442498.1:0-533 GCF_009761245.1 Sapajus apella
AAGGAGGCAGAAAGTAGAGAAACTTGTGTTTCCCATTTTTAGAATGTGAAGTACAGTAAAACTAAAATCCCCTTTTCCTCTGTAAGGAAAGATAAAGGAATTCAAATTCTCTTGATTGGTAAATGTACAGTTTGTTGATTTCATTTTATTATAAAACCACAACATTATTAAGTTTGTGTAAAATACATGCATGTGAAAATACAATTTAGAAACTAGACTTTCATCTATAAAATTGGAGGTAAAACAAATGTACCTCAGGAACATTTGGAAGGCATTATTAAATATTGTAGAACCTATCTCACATACATTTGAAGGGAAAAAAGAATTTAAGGAACAAATGTGACTTTCTAAATCACCTGCCCATGTAAAAACAAGGTAAAAAAATATGTGAAATCAAAATTCCCTACATTTCTCTATTATCATTTGGGCAAGTGATAATTTGTAATAATTATGCTATTACTCACATATCCTTTCTAAAATAAACTCCATCTAAAAAACCCAGTACATGGCTCTGGCTCCATTAAAAGCTTTCT
>NW_022442498.1:633-4286 GCF_009761245.1 Sapajus apella
AGCCCTTGGAGTGAGTATAGATGGACACTCCCCAAAAGTCAGTATCAAATCCAAATATAGCTTGTCTCAGTCTATAAAAGAAATACATAAATGCATTTTCTGTTAAACTGTAGAATGTATTTTCAGGTATACTTTTAACCCCTAGAACCATACAGGAAAGAGCAACTGAAATATAAGATAATCCCATTTCCATCCATACCAAGGGCACTTGAAATTTTTCTTCTGGGAAAAGTGATGATTTAGTCATATCTTCTAAATCTGTAATGCCCATAGTGCCTTTGGCTCATTGTAGACATTTATTTGTTTGTTGAATGAATGATATTTTTTTCCTTGAATGTTTCCTTCACTTCAATCTTCTATGGAAAAATATATGTGTGAACAAAGAACTTTAAACATTACATTTCTTAAACAAACTCTTTAAAATCTTTTCGGAAGTTCAAAAACATTTTAAAGCATTTTAATTTGTTTTGTTCTTTCTGTAGTTGATGCCAAAGACATGATGTTGCCTGCCTCTGCTTGCTTACAGGGAGAAGCAATCAGAATCCCTCTAATGGAGGGTGCCAGGAGAGGTGAAAGCAAGCATGAGATGGAGATGTCATTTCCCAAACCAGATTACACTTCTTGTCACAATCCTCTTCAAGAATAGCATGGTAGTTTAGCTCCAACTTTCTACTTGCTACAGTAGCAATAATAAAAGAGAAGAATGCCCTGACAGTTTGTGGGTGGGTGGACTCTGCCAGACCTGAAGAACCCACAGTGTTTTCTTCCACTTGAGCCCACTTGTGTTTGAACCACTTTTGTTCTCAAGAGCAGCTGTCTTTCTATTGGTAAAAGATAGTCAACATATCAATACTTATTAAACCACAGAGGCTTGACAGTGACTTGGAAATCATTTGGATACCTATTATTGGCACTAGTTGATAAGTATTTACCTATGCAAAATAGTCATCAGTGAACTATAAGCTATCCAGGGATTTGCATACATGAAATTTGCACTGATGAAAAGAAAATCTGCATGAAAGAAAATTCCATTATTTGGCAGGGTTATACATGACTTTATTCTTAAATGTTTTCATCCTCTGAAGCTTAGGTCAAAAATAAAAGGCACAGTTAAAGTAGCAGCATGTGGGTAAGCCTTAAGAAACTTTAAAATGTAAATAAGAACAAAGGTAATACTGCACTCATAAAATGGAATTTATAGGAAAGAGCTATCTTTTCTTCAACAAAGTGAGCTGGTTTATTTCTCCTAACTTGAAAGTACTTCCTACAGTAAAGTTCATATAATAAATTTAGTATTCAATTAGTAATATACCCATTATATTTTAATCTTATTTACAAATAACGTATGAGAAGAAATTTGGATTTGAAATATCAAGCACCAGCCATAATCTACCAACCAAATTTTATTTTTGCATATCACTTTATAGTCCTTGTCTACAAGTGCACATGTTCTTCTTAGCAACAATTATTAAATGCACGTGTACAGTTTAAATCTTCTGAAATTAATTCAGTTTGAATTTAAATGTGGAGTATTTTAATGAAAAGAAACTTTTTGCATGACACTTTTTTAGGGTATTGAAATGTTGGTTGTATTTTCCAAAATTTCATTGGCAATGGAGACTCCCTACCTTTGTATACTAACATCAGAATGACGCCAGACAGTCATCGTTCATTTTGACTTATCAAATATCAGAGGAAAAATAAGTAAGTGTATTTCTTTAGGCCATCTCATAGGTAGGTGTGGCTGCCATTCTCTGGCATGGCTTTTCTACTAGATGGCATGCCAAGATCTTAAGGCTAAAAGTAATTATGCCCAATGTAAGTTAGTTATTCTTTGCCAGTTAAAATTGTCTTTTCAAAGAAGGATTTGAATCTACATACATATCAACTGCTTCAAGAACAGAGGTACAAGAAGTACAAGTTAAATGATTTATTCAACTTTCAAACACAAAGTGAAAGTAAGAAAATAATGAATGAGAGTAAGAGAAAAATACACTGGAGTTTTCATGGCGTTTCTAGGTAAGGACATTTACTTTGTTTACGTTGAAAGTAAATGTGCAAAGGATTAGTTACAGAGCGTTGCATTTTCCTCTATTATTTTACCCTCTTTCTCTATTGCATTCATTATGTCCTAAGAAAAAACTGTTATTATATTGTGATTGTGTGTTGTACTACATCTTTTGTATGAAATAACTTAATTTAGCTAAGTGATGATGTTTTATAAAATTGAACAAAACCTTTCTCAAGTTTTGATGGTCAGGTTAGAACACCCCTTCAGTAGTACAGTGTTATGTGTTTGCAATTCAAGTATATGAAGTTGGGTAATATGAAAATATATTACTATATAGTAAGACACAAAAGCCTATTTATTTCGAATTAATATTACTTTAACAACAGTAAGTTTCTTTGTAAGGATATCATGACTTTCTCAGGGGTTTTGGTTTACCAAATAAGATTTAATGACAACTCTTTGAACTTTCATTTTTGTTCATCTGCATTCCAAGTATTTTGTTTTAAATATATTAGTAAAATTCCTTAAATAGAAACAACTATAATGCAGTTTCCAAAGTGTGCTAAGCTAGTGATAGTTCCCTCTCTGGGTCCTTATGATGTCTGTAAGTTACATGTATTACACCATTAATATGACACAATTATCACTTTAATTAGAGGCAGATGTGACTGACAATTATGTATATAGTTTCTCTTTCTTTCATATCTAGTTTTAACTTGTCTCCAAATAATATACACCTCCCTCTAAAAAAAAATCTGTACTCTTTTTTATTGAGAAATTCCTATCAAAATGCTATAATAGTGTGTAAGATTCCCAATGGCAATGGAATTAAAACAAATAATGAAGGCCAGCTGGACTCATGGATCTGTGTCTTCTCTTTGAGGCCACCAAATACCCCTCCCTTCTTTGTGTTCACACCCTTGGAAGATTTGCAAGCAGTTATCATGTTCCCACTTAGTCATTGCTTAGCCAAGCTATACATACTCTTTTAATCTTATTTCATAAAGTCAAACCCTTCTTTCTGATCTTCTATGAACTCTCTCCAACACTTCTATATATTTTTCAAATAGCATTCTCCTGTTGACAATATGTCCTTTGTTTTCTATTTTAGAAAGCTTTTAATGGAGCCAGAGCCATGTACTGGGTTTTTTAGATGGAGTTTATTTTAGAAAGGATATGTGAGTAATAGCATAATTATTACAAATTATCACTTGCCCAAATGATAATAGAGAAATGTAGGGAATTTTGATTTCACATATTTTTTTACCTTGTTTTTACATGGGCAGGTGATTTAGAAAGTCACATTTGTTCCTTAAATTCTTTTTTCCCTTCAAATGTATGTGAGATAGGTTCTACAATATTTAATAATGCCTTCCAAATGTTCCTGAGGTACATTTGTTTTACCTCCAATTTTATAGATGAAAGTCTAGTTTCTAAATTGTATTTTCACATGCATGTATTTTACACAAACTTAATAATGTTGTGGTTTTATAATAAAATGAAATCAACAAACTGTACATTTACCAATCAAGAGAATTTGAATTCCTTTATCTTTCCTTACAGAGGAAAAGGGGATTTTAGTTTTACTGTACTTCACATTCTAAAAATGGGAAACACAAGTTTCTCTACTTTCTGCCTCCTT
>NW_022442499.1:0-4427 GCF_009761245.1 Sapajus apella
TTGAAAGAGACGTTTCTCCTGTGGTTTAGACGCGATCTTACCGCTAATTCGTAGGAGCCTGTTTATGACTGTAAATATGTCTTTCCAGATTCTCCAAAGAAAGGGTTTCTGAACTGCTACATTCACACATCTGTCAAACTCTGTAAGTTGAATACACACCTTCTCAATCATTCTTCTACATAGCTCCGTTTTTGTTTTAGAGCCAGACAATTCTCATTACACCCTATACTCTCAATAACCCAGGAATATACAAACGCGGCTTTTAGAAGAAACCTGTTTCTAACTCGATGAATCTAAACATAGATGCAAGTTCTGAAGGTGAACGAACACATAAGAGAGCAATTTGAAAGAGACGATTCTCCTGTGGTTTAGACGTGATCTTACCGCTAATTCTTATTAGCCTGTATATGGCTGGAAATATCTCTTTCCAGATTCTCCAACGAAAGGTTGTCTGAACTGCTACATTCACATATGTGTTTAACTCTGTACGTTGAATATACACCTTGACAATCATTCTGCCACATAGCTCCGTTTTTGTTTCAGAGCCCGATATTTCTCTTTACACCCAATACTCCCATTCACTCAGGAATATCCAAACGCCGCTTTTTGGAGAAGCGTGTTTCTAACTCGCTGAATCTAAACATAGATGCAACTTCCGAAGGTGAACGAACACACAGCGGAGCAGTTTCAAAGAGACGTTTCTTCTGTGATTTAGATGCGATCTTAAAGCTAATTCTTAGGAGCCTGTATATGGCTGGAAATATCTCTTTCCAGATTCTCCAAAGAAAGTGTTAGTGATCTGCTACATTCACATAATTGTTTAACTCTGTAAGTTGAATATACACCTTGACAATCATTCTGCTACAAGGCTCCGTTGTTGTTTTAGAGCCCGATATTTCTCATTACACCCTATACTCCCATTCACTCAGGATTATCCAAACACCGCTTTTTGGAGAAAGGTGATTCTAACTCGATGAATCTAAACATAAATGCAACTTCCGAAATTGAACGAACACATAAGAGAGCAGTTTGAAAGAGACGATTCTCCTGTGGTTTAGACACGATCTTAACGCTAATTCTTAGGAGCCTATATATGGCTGGAAATATCTCTTTCCAGATTCTCGAAAGAAAGATATCCTAAACTGCTACATTCCCATATCTGTTTAACTCTCCAAGTTGAATATACACCTTGACAATCATTCTGGTACATAGCTCCGTTTTTGTTTTAGAGCCCGATATTTCTCATTACACCCTATACTCCCATTCACTCAGGAATATCCAAGCGCCGCTATTTGGAGAAACATGTTTCCAACTCGCTGAATCTAAATATAGATGGAACTTCCGAAGTTGAATGAACACACAGCAGAGCAGTATGAAAGAGACGTTTCTCCTGTGATTGAGATGCGATCTTAAAGCTGATTCTTAGGAGCCTGTATATGGCTGGAAATATCTCTTTCCAGATTCTCCAAAGAAAGGGTTAGTCAACTGCCACATTCACACAAATGTTGAACTCTGTTAGTTTAATATACACCTTGACAATCTTTCTGCTTCATAACTCTGCTTTTGTTTTAGAGCCAGATATTTCTCATATACACCCATTATTCCCATTCACTCTGGAATATCCAAACGCAGCTTTTAGAAGAAACGTGTTTCTAACTCGCTGAATCTCAACATAGACGCAACTTCTTAAGGTCAACGAACACACAGCAGAGCAGTTTGAAAGAGACGTTTCTCCTGTGGTTAAGACGCGATCTTACCGCTAATTCCTATGAGCCTGTTTATGGCTGGAAATATCTCTTTCCAGATTCTCCAAAGAAAGGGTTTCTGAACTCCTACATTCACACATCTGTTGAACTCTATATGTTCTATATACACCTTGACAATCATTCTGCTACATAGCTCTGTTGTTGTTTTAGAGCCTGATAATTCTCATTACACCCTATACTCATATTCACTCAGGTATATCCAAACGTCGCTATTGGATAAACGTGATCTAACTCACTGAATCTAAACATAGATGCAACTTTCGAAGGTGAACGAACACACAGCGGAGTTGTTTGAAAGAGTCGTTTCTCCTGTGATTTAGATGCGATCTTTAAGCTAATTCTTATGAGCCTGTATATGGCTGGATGTATTCCTTTCCAGATTCTTCAAAAAAAGGGTAAGTGAACTGCTACATTCACACAGTTGTTTAACTCTGTAAGTTTAATATACAACTTGACAATCATTCTGCTACATAGCTCCATTTTTGTTTTAGACCCAGATATTTCTCATTAAACCCTATACTCCCATTCATTCAGAAATATCCAAACGCTGCTTTTTGGAGAAATGTGTTTCTAACACACAGAATCTAAACATAGATGCAACTTCCGAAGGTGAACGAACACACAGTGGAGCAGTTTGTAAGAGACGTTTCTCACATGGTTTAGATGCGATCATAAAGCTAATTCTTAAGAGTCTGTATATGGCTGGAAATATCTCTTTCCAGAATCTCCAAAGAAGTTTTAAGTGAACTGCTACATTCACACAAGTGTTTAACTCTGTAAGATTAATATACACCTTGACAATCATTCAGCTACATAGCTCCGTTTTTGTTGTAGAGCCAGATATTTCTCATTGAACCCTATACTCCCATTCACTCGGGAATATCCAAACGCAGCTTTTTGGAGAAACATGTGTCTAACTCGCAGATTCTAAATATAGATGCAACTTCCGAAGCTGAACGAACACAGAGTGGAGCAGTTTGAAAGAGACGTTCCTCGTATGATTTAGATGCTATTATAAAGCTAATACTTAAGAGTCTGTATATGGGTGGAAATATCTCTTTGCATATTCTCCCAAGAAAGGGTTAGGGAACTGCTACATTCACAGAATTGTTTAACTCTGTAAGTTTAATATACACCTTGACAAGCATTCTGCTACATAGCTCCGTTTTTGTTTTAGAGCCAGATATTTCGCATTAAACCCTATATTCCCGTTCACTCAGGAATATCCAAACGCAATTTTTGGAGAAACGTGTCTCTAACTCGCAGAATCTAAACATACATACACCTTCCGAAGGTGAACGAACACACAGTGGAGCAGTTTTAAAGAGACGTTCCTCGTATGATTTAGATGCGATCTTAAAGCTAACTCTTGAGTCTGCATATGGCTGGAAATATATCTTTCCAGATTCTCCAAAGAAAAGGTTAGGGAACTGCTACATTCACACAATTTTTTAACTCTGTAAGTTTAATATACACCTTGACAATCATTCTGCTACATAGCTCCGTTTTTGTTTTAGAGCCAGGTATTTCTCATTAAACCCTATACTCCCATTCACTCAGGAATATCCAAACGCAGCTTTTTGGAGAAACGTGTTTCTAACTCGCAGAATCTAAACATAGATGCAACTTCCGAAGGTGAACGAACACAGAGTGGTGCAGTTTGAAAGAGACGTTCCTCGTATGATTTAGATGCGATCTTATAGCTAATTCTTAAGAGTCTGTATATGGTTGGAAATATCTCTTCCAAGATTCTCCAAAGAAAGGGTTAGTGAATTGCTACATTCACACAATTGTTTAATTCTGTACGTTTAATATACACCTTGACAATCATTCTGCTACATAGCTCCGTTGTTGTTTAAGAGCCAGATATTTCTCATTACACAGTATACCCCCAATACCCCAGGAATATCCAAACGCAACTTTTAGAAGAAACCTTTTTCTAACTCGCAGAATCTAAACATAGATGCAACTTCCTAATGTCAACCAAACACAGCAGAGCCGTTTGAAAGAGACGTTTCTCCTGTGGTTTAGACGCGATCTTACCACTAAATCTTATGAGCCTGTATATGACTGGAATTATCTCTTTCCAGATTCTCCAAAGAAAGTGATGCTGAACTGCCACATTCAGAAGTCTGTTTACCTCTGTAAGTTGAACGTGCACCTTGAAAATCATTCTGCTACATCGATCCGTTTTTGTTTTAGACCCAGATATGTCTCATTAAACCCTATAATCCCATTCACTCAGGAATATACAAACGCAGCTTTTTGGAGAAACGTGTTTCTAACTCGCAGAATCTGAACATAGATGCAATTCCGAAGGTGAACGAACACACAGTGGGGCAGTTTGAAAGTGACGTTTCTCGTATTATTTAGATGCGATCTTAAAGCTGATTCTTAAGAGTCTGTATATGGCTGGAAGTATCTCTTTCAAGATTCTCCAAAGAAAGAGTTAGTGAACTGCTACATTCACAAAATTGTTTAACTCTGTAAGTTTAATATACACCTTGACAGTCATTCTGCTATATAGCTCCGCTTTTGTTTTAGAGCCAGATATTTCTCATTACACACATTATTCATATTCACTCAGGAATATCCATACGAAGCTTTTAGAAGAAACGTGTTTCTAACTCGCTGAATCTAAACATAGATGCAACTTCCTAA
>NW_022442500.1:0-533 GCF_009761245.1 Sapajus apella
AAGGAGGCAGAAAGTAGAGAAACTTGTGTTTCCCATTTTTAGAATGTGAAGTACAGTAAAACTAAAATCCCCTTTTCCTCTGTAAGGAAAGATAAAGGAATTCAAATTCTCTTGATTGGTAAATGTACAGTTTGTTGATTTCATTTTATTATAAAACCACAACATTATTAAGTTTGTGTAAAATACATGCATGTGAAAATACAATTTAGAAACTAGACTTTCATCTATAAAATTGGAGGTAAAACAAATGTACCTCAGGAACATTTGGAAGGCATTATTAAATATTGTAGAACCTATCTCACATACATTTGAAGGGAAAAAAGAATTTAAGGAACAAATGTGACTTTCTAAATCACCTGCCCATGTAAAAACAAGGTAAAAAAATATGTGAAATCAAAATTCCCTACATTTCTCTATTATCATTTGGGCAAGTGATAATTTGTAATAATTATGCTATTACTCACATATCCTTTCTAAAATAAACTCCATCTAAAAAACCCAGTACATGGCTCTGGCTCCATTAAAAGCTTTCT
>NW_022442500.1:633-4286 GCF_009761245.1 Sapajus apella
AGCCCTTGGAGTGAGTATAGATGGACACTCCCCAAAAGTCAGTATCAAATCCAAATATAGCTTGTCTCAGTCTATAAAAGAAATACATAAATGCATTTTCTGTTAAACTGTAGAATGTATTTTCAGGTATACTTTTAACCCCTAGAACCATACAGGAAAGAGCAACTGAAATATAAGATAATCCCATTTCCATCCATACCAAGGGCACTTGAAATTTTTCTTCTGGGAAAAGTGATGATTTAGTCATATCTTCTAAATCTGTAATGCCCATAGTGCCTTTGGCTCATTGTAGACATTTATTTGTTTGTTGAATGAATGATATTTTTTTCCTTGAATGTTTCCTTCACTTCAATCTTCTATGGAAAAATATATGTGTGAACAAAGAACTTTAAACATTACATTTCTTAAACAAACTCTTTAAAATCTTTTCGGAAGTTCAAAAACATTTTAAAGCATTTTAATTTGTTTTGTTCTTTCTGTAGTTGATGCCAAAGACATGATGTTGCCTGCCTCTGCTTGCTTACAGGGAGAAGCAATCAGAATCCCTCTAATGGAGGGTGCCAGGAGAGGTGAAAGCAAGCATGAGATGGAGATGTCATTTCCCAAACCAGATTACACTTCTTGTCACAATCCTCTTCAAGAATAGCATGGTAGTTTAGCTCCAACTTTCTACTTGCTACAGTAGCAATAATAAAAGAGAAGAATGCCCTGACAGTTTGTGGGTGGGTGGACTCTGCCAGACCTGAAGAACCCACAGTGTTTTCTTCCACTTGAGCCCACTTGTGTTTGAACCACTTTTGTTCTCAAGAGCAGCTGTCTTTCTATTGGTAAAAGATAGTCAACATATCAATACTTATTAAACCACAGAGGCTTGACAGTGACTTGGAAATCATTTGGATACCTATTATTGGCACTAGTTGATAAGTATTTACCTATGCAAAATAGTCATCAGTGAACTATAAGCTATCCAGGGATTTGCATACATGAAATTTGCACTGATGAAAAGAAAATCTGCATGAAAGAAAATTCCATTATTTGGCAGGGTTATACATGACTTTATTCTTAAATGTTTTCATCCTCTGAAGCTTAGGTCAAAAATAAAAGGCACAGTTAAAGTAGCAGCATGTGGGTAAGCCTTAAGAAACTTTAAAATGTAAATAAGAACAAAGGTAATACTGCACTCATAAAATGGAATTTATAGGAAAGAGCTATCTTTTCTTCAACAAAGTGAGCTGGTTTATTTCTCCTAACTTGAAAGTACTTCCTACAGTAAAGTTCATATAATAAATTTAGTATTCAATTAGTAATATACCCATTATATTTTAATCTTATTTACAAATAACGTATGAGAAGAAATTTGGATTTGAAATATCAAGCACCAGCCATAATCTACCAACCAAATTTTATTTTTGCATATCACTTTATAGTCCTTGTCTACAAGTGCACATGTTCTTCTTAGCAACAATTATTAAATGCACGTGTACAGTTTAAATCTTCTGAAATTAATTCAGTTTGAATTTAAATGTGGAGTATTTTAATGAAAAGAAACTTTTTGCATGACACTTTTTTAGGGTATTGAAATGTTGGTTGTATTTTCCAAAATTTCATTGGCAATGGAGACTCCCTACCTTTGTATACTAACATCAGAATGACGCCAGACAGTCATCGTTCATTTTGACTTATCAAATATCAGAGGAAAAATAAGTAAGTGTATTTCTTTAGGCCATCTCATAGGTAGGTGTGGCTGCCATTCTCTGGCATGGCTTTTCTACTAGATGGCATGCCAAGATCTTAAGGCTAAAAGTAATTATGCCCAATGTAAGTTAGTTATTCTTTGCCAGTTAAAATTGTCTTTTCAAAGAAGGATTTGAATCTACATACATATCAACTGCTTCAAGAACAGAGGTACAAGAAGTACAAGTTAAATGATTTATTCAACTTTCAAACACAAAGTGAAAGTAAGAAAATAATGAATGAGAGTAAGAGAAAAATACACTGGAGTTTTCATGGCGTTTCTAGGTAAGGACATTTACTTTGTTTACGTTGAAAGTAAATGTGCAAAGGATTAGTTACAGAGCGTTGCATTTTCCTCTATTATTTTACCCTCTTTCTCTATTGCATTCATTATGTCCTAAGAAAAAACTGTTATTATATTGTGATTGTGTGTTGTACTACATCTTTTGTATGAAATAACTTAATTTAGCTAAGTGATGATGTTTTATAAAATTGAACAAAACCTTTCTCAAGTTTTGATGGTCAGGTTAGAACACCCCTTCAGTAGTACAGTGTTATGTGTTTGCAATTCAAGTATATGAAGTTGGGTAATATGAAAATATATTACTATATAGTAAGACACAAAAGCCTATTTATTTCGAATTAATATTACTTTAACAACAGTAAGTTTCTTTGTAAGGATATCATGACTTTCTCAGGGGTTTTGGTTTACCAAATAAGATTTAATGACAACTCTTTGAACTTTCATTTTTGTTCATCTGCATTCCAAGTATTTTGTTTTAAATATATTAGTAAAATTCCTTAAATAGAAACAACTATAATGCAGTTTCCAAAGTGTGCTAAGCTAGTGATAGTTCCCTCTCTGGGTCCTTATGATGTCTGTAAGTTACATGTATTACACCATTAATATGACACAATTATCACTTTAATTAGAGGCAGATGTGACTGACAATTATGTATATAGTTTCTCTTTCTTTCATATCTAGTTTTAACTTGTCTCCAAATAATATACACCTCCCTCTAAAAAAAAATCTGTACTCTTTTTTATTGAGAAATTCCTATCAAAATGCTATAATAGTGTGTAAGATTCCCAATGGCAATGGAATTAAAACAAATAATGAAGGCCAGCTGGACTCATGGATCTGTGTCTTCTCTTTGAGGCCACCAAATACCCCTCCCTTCTTTGTGTTCACACCCTTGGAAGATTTGCAAGCAGTTATCATGTTCCCACTTAGTCATTGCTTAGCCAAGCTATACATACTCTTTTAATCTTATTTCATAAAGTCAAACCCTTCTTTCTGATCTTCTATGAACTCTCTCCAACACTTCTATATATTTTTCAAATAGCATTCTCCTGTTGACAATATGTCCTTTGTTTTCTATTTTAGAAAGCTTTTAATGGAGCCAGAGCCATGTACTGGGTTTTTTAGATGGAGTTTATTTTAGAAAGGATATGTGAGTAATAGCATAATTATTACAAATTATCACTTGCCCAAATGATAATAGAGAAATGTAGGGAATTTTGATTTCACATATTTTTTTACCTTGTTTTTACATGGGCAGGTGATTTAGAAAGTCACATTTGTTCCTTAAATTCTTTTTTCCCTTCAAATGTATGTGAGATAGGTTCTACAATATTTAATAATGCCTTCCAAATGTTCCTGAGGTACATTTGTTTTACCTCCAATTTTATAGATGAAAGTCTAGTTTCTAAATTGTATTTTCACATGCATGTATTTTACACAAACTTAATAATGTTGTGGTTTTATAATAAAATGAAATCAACAAACTGTACATTTACCAATCAAGAGAATTTGAATTCCTTTATCTTTCCTTACAGAGGAAAAGGGGATTTTAGTTTTACTGTACTTCACATTCTAAAAATGGGAAACACAAGTTTCTCTACTTTCTGCCTCCTT
>NW_022442501.1:0-4426 GCF_009761245.1 Sapajus apella
TCATGGTCACCACCCAGCAAGCTACAACCGCAACAGCAAATACAAATGGGTTTTGTTTTTTTTTTTAAACTAAACTGTCATTGTTAAGTTTGATTTTTAAACCTTCTTATAATTTGAAAATGCAGCTGACACTTGTATGGCTTATGAAGTTTACAATAGTCTTACATTACATGAAGTGTTCAAAGTACAGTATATTTTAAATTAAAAACAGTAAACTGTATATATTTGTTATACATATTTAAGGCTCAAGACTCACAAGTAATGCTGTCTATGATTTAAGTCAAACTCAAAGTTTGGTTTTCCATC
Source organism: Sapajus apella (assembly GCF_009761245.1). Taxonomy (NCBI): domain Eukaryota; kingdom Metazoa; phylum Chordata; class Mammalia; order Primates; family Cebidae; genus Sapajus; species Sapajus apella. Next base: position 307 of record NW_022442501.1, read on the forward strand.
TGTACACACACAGAACAGTGTATTGTGCTGAAACATTTGTTCTTTAAAGTGGCAGCCACAGCTTTTGTCTCTCTGGACATATTTTGGACTTTGTATATTAAATGTAACATTTAAAAAATCCTTCATTTTGTTTTAGAAAATCTAACATTGCTGTACACAGAAAAACTTCACAAATTACTGTAGTGTTCAGCAAACTATGTATACAATGTGACACTAACATCTCTATTTTTGATATCTACATCTTTTTGTAGAAAAGATTGGTTTCCTTAAAAATGTCTTCACAAATTCAGGCTTATTTTGTAAAATGGTAAAAAAAAAAAAAAAAAGGTGGTTTGGCATACCATATGAATACTGGCATTCAATTAAATTACAGATATTTTAATCAAAATTATTTAGAAAGTAGATTTAAATAATTATTTTTTAATACAATGACATTCACAAACATTTAAAAAGTCAAATCTATTAGTAATAGGTTTGACTTAGTTTATAAATATATAAGATCAAAACATTGTTAAAAATAGATATTTTAAATCAGTAATTTGGTGTGTGTTTTGTTTGTTTTGAGATGGAGTCCTGCTCTGTCATCAGGCTGCAGTGCAGTGGCATGGTCTCTACTCACTATAACCTCTGCCTCCCAGGTTTAAGCGATTCTCTCCTGCCTTACCCTAATGGGTAACTGGGACTACAGGCACAGGGCACCAGGACTGGCTAATTTTTATATTTTTAGTAGAGACGGGGTTTCACGATATTGGCCATGCTAGTCTCGAACTCCTGACCTGATGGTCCACCCATCTCAGCCTCCCAAAGTGCTGAGATTACACGCATGAGCCCATGCTCTGCCAATTTTGTTTCTAAATACTCAGAAGCCCTGTTTTAATCAGATTAAGTTTGGAGAAAGTTAACTAATTTTATTTAATTTTCTGTACAATGTATTCAAAATTTTCTAATTTAACCTCATATTGATAAATCACTGAACAATTTATTTATTTTTTTAATCTCAGGCCTATTAAATTGCTGGAGATGTTTTTAATATAAGAATTTTGTGCCAGTCAGGGTGGCTCACACCTATGATCCCAACACTTTTGGAGGCAGAGGCATGCAAATAACTTGAAGTCAGGAGTTTAAGATCCACCTGGCCAACCCAAGAGGCAGAGGCTGCAATTAGCCCAGATTATGCCATGGGCAACAAGAGTGAAAATCCATCTCAAACAGAAAAAAGAAAAAAATGAAGCAAATAAAAATTTAACACTGATATTCAAAAAAAATTATTCTAAAAATTCCTTCTGACCCATTATTATTTTTTTATGAGAATGACTGTGATGGAATGGCCACAGCAGCGAGGTCTTAACCCACTCTCTGTTTCATCATTCTTGGGCTATAATCAGAAAACTTCTATGCTTTTTTTTTTTATTTATTAACTCAGTAATTTAGCATAATTTTCACAGCCTCATATCTTCAAAAATGGTTTATTCTTAAGAAAATGTGTATACTACAAGGCTACAGTAATCAAAACAGCATGGTACTGGTACCAAAACAGAGATATAGACCAATGGAACAGAACAGAGGTCTCGGAGGCAACACAACATATCTACAACCATCTGATCTTTGACAAACCAGACAAAAACAAGCAATGGGGAAAGGATTCCCTGTTCAATAAATGCTGTTGGGAAAACTGGCTAGCCATGTGCAGAAAGCAGAAACTGGACCCCTTCCTGACACCTTACACTAAAATTAACTCCAGATGGATTAAAGACTTAAACATAAGGCCTAACACCATAAAAACCCTAGAAGAAAATCTAGGCAAAACCATTCAGCACATAGGCGTAGGCAAGGACTTCATGACCAAAACACCAAAAGCATTGACAACAAAAGCCAAAATAGACAAATGGGACCTAATCAAACTCCACAGTTTCTGCACAGCAAAAGAAACAGTCATTAGAGTGAATCAGCAACCAACAGAATGGGAAAAAATTTTTGCAGTTTACCCATCTGACAAAGGGCTGATATCCAGAATTTACAAAGAACTAAAACAGAGTTACAAGAAAAAAACTAACAAGCCCATTCAAAAGTGGGCAAAGGATATGAACAGATACTTTACAAAAGAAGACATACGTGAGGCCAACAAACATATGAAAAAATGCTCATCATCACTGGTCATCAGAGAAATGCAAATCAAAACTACATTGAGATACCATCTCACGCCAGTTAGAATGGCGATCATTAAAAAAGCTGGAGACAACAGATGCTGGAGAGGATGTGGAGAAATAGGAACACTTTTACACTGTTGGTGGGAGTGTAAATTAGTTCAACCATTGTGGAAGACAGTGTGGTGATTCCTCAAGGACCTAGAAATAGAAATTCTGTTCGAACCAGCAGTCCCATTACTGGGTATATATCCAAAGGATTATAAATCATTCTACTATAAGGACACGTGCACACAAATGTTCATTGCAGCACTATTTACAATAGCAAAGACCTGGAACCAACCCAAATGCCCATCGACGATAGACTGGACAGGGAAAATGTGGCACATATACACCATGGAATATTATGCAGTCACCAAAAATTATGAGTTTGTAGGGACATGGATGAACCTGGAAACCATCATTCTCAGCAAACTGACAGAAGACCAGAAGATCAAACACTGCATGTTCTCACTCATAGGTGGGTGTTGAACAATGAGAACACATGGACACAGGGAGGGGAGGACTACACACTGGGGTCAGTTGGGGGGAAATAGGGAGGGACGTGTGGGGTGGGGAGCTGGGGAGAGATAGCAAGGGGAGAGATGCCAGATGTAGGTGATGAGGAGGAAGGCAGCAAATCACACTGCCAAGTATGTACCCATGCAACAATCTTACATGTTCTTCACATGTACCCCAAAACCTAAAATGCAATAAAATAAATGGGAAAGCCGGGCGCGGTGGCTCAAGCCTGTAATCCCAGCACTTTGGGAGGCCGAGGCGGGTGGATCACGAGGTCAAGAGATCGAGACCATCCTGGTCAACATGGTGAAACCCCATGTCTACTAAAAATACAAAACATTAGCTGGGCATGGTGGCGTGTGCCTGTAATCCCAGCTACTCAGGAGGCTGAGGCAGGACAATTGCCTGAACCCAGGAGGCAGAGGTTGTGGTGAGCCGAGATCGCGTCATTGCACTCCAGCCTGGGTAACAAGAGTGAAACTCTGCTTCAAAAAAAAAAAAAAAAAAAAGAAATGGGGGAAAAAAAAAAGAAAATGTGATAAAATCAGCTACCACTTTTCACCAAAAAGAGTAACAAATTAACTATATAGTCTAGTATATAGTTAATACATAAAAAAATACAGATGTAGGGTCATCTATTTTAACTTCACACTTGGGAATGAAACACACTTTGGGCTATAGGCCAAGAGCTTTCAGAGAAAATAGCTTACAAAATGTGGGAGACCTGGTTTAAAAACATTTACCTCTATGCCTTAGGGAGTAAATGGAATAATACTCCTTCAATGCTGATTCCAACTATTAACATAAAACTAAAGAAATATGTCATTATAACACAAAAAAACTCATTATTTCTACTTTAGATTCAGGGACTACATGTGCAGATTTGTAGCAGAGGTAAACTGCATGGTGTTGAGGTTTGGATGCTTAATAATCCCATTGCCCAAGAAGTGGACATCACGATACCTGAAAGTAGTTTTCCAATTCTTGTCTCCCTTTGTTCTTCCGTCTGTTTAGACATTTAGTTTTTTCTGTTTAGTGTTTATTTTCATCTTTGTTTCCATCTGCACCCAATTTATACCACCCACATATAAGTTAAAACATGGCTATTTGTTTCACTGATCTGTTAATTTGCTTACATTAATGGCCTTCTGCTGCATTCATGTTGCACAACGGACATGACTTCATTCTTTCTGTGGCTGCACAGTATTGCATGCTGTATAAGTACCTCGTTTTCCTTATCCAGCCTAAGATTTCTAGGTACCCTGTTTAATTCTATGTCTTTTGCTATTGTGAATTTTGCTGCAATAAACATGTGAGTGCAGGTGTCTTTCTGGCAAACTATTCTCCTTTGGCAGTGATAGGGCTGACGAGTTACATGACAACTCTATTTTCAGCTCTTTGAGAAATCCCCAAAC
>NW_022442502.1:0-4426 GCF_009761245.1 Sapajus apella
GTGGAGCTTGCAGGCAGGAGAGATCACACCACTGCCCTGTCTCAGAATAAAAAAAAAAATTAAAGAAACCCTGAACTCAGTAGCAGACACTCCCTGTTCCTCCTAGCAGCCCCACCCCACCTCCAGGGTGACAATTTGTGTGCCCTTGTTTCCCCCCAGGTCTCAGAAACAGGGTTCACAGGGAGTTGAGGAAGAGGAGGGGTCTCTAACAACACATGGCGACTCCTCAGCAGCTCCCCCTCTGGGTCTGCAAGGAACAAATCCAAACCCAAAGACACCAGGTCCCAGAAGCCTTTGGCTCTTTCACCAGATGAGCTGGGTGGGGACACAGAATATGGCATGGGAGACCAGGGCACAGACAGGGTGGGTAGAGACTCTGGCTGCTCCAGGCATAGCCAAGATAGCACCTCAGCTTCCTTCCCTGAAATCCATAAAGGGTGGATTTTACTTTTTATTTTTTGAGACACAGTCTCAATCCATCTCTTAGGCTGAAGGGCAGTGATGCAATGTCAGCTCACTGCAACCTCCGCCTTTCAGGTTCAAGTGATTCTCCAGCCTCAGCCTCCCACGTAGCTGTGATTCCAGGTGCACACCACCATGTCCAGCTAATTTTTGTATTTTTAGTAACGACAGGGTTTCACCTTGTTGGCCAGGCTGGTCTTGAACTCCTGAGCTCTGGTGATCCTCCCACTTCTGCCTTCCAAAGTGCTGGGATTACAGCTGTGAGCCACCACACCAGGCCCCGTGAAGGGTGACTCTTCCCTGACTGCTGGGTTAGACTGGCATGGACTCGAGTATTAGGGCTTGCAGGAAATGCCCCACTCCTTGCTTCTCTGCCTTGATCCTAGAGTTCTGGGATGCCCCTGTCCCCTAGGGCCTGGCACCCCCACCCTGTTCAACCCTGCCACCTAAATCTGCTGTTTAGGCTGCCATCACACCTGTCTCTGCCCTGTTGCTCTCCCTGGGGAACTCACACCTCTGTACATTCTACCATGGTCCTGATGAGCTCCCAGAGGAGACCCAGGAGCATGGCGCAGGTCTGCAGCATCCACAGCCTGAGGTCCGTGACCACCTGCATGAGGAGGAGGTGGTGCTCAGCGAGGCCGACATGCTGCTTCCCTGGGGAGCCAGGACCCTGCTGAGCTTTAACTGCCCCCTGGGCTCCCCACAGTTGGGACAGCATGGAGCAGGGTGCTGGAGGAACTAGAAGCACCTGATCATTCCGGCTGTGTCCCGTGTGCAGTTTCCCTGTGGTTTCGCCAATAAGCTGAGCTCCTGGAGGTGAAGGGAGGTGCAGGGTCACAGTCTATATGCCCACAGGGCTCAACCCTTTCAGCATACAGACTGTGCCAACATCAGCCCTGTCAACCTCCCTCCCTACCCCAGGGCTCTGGGTCCTGCCCAAATCTCTCACCATTTCTGCTGAGGCTTTTTGAAAAAAAGAATTTTTTGAAGTTATAGAGTCTCACTGTATTGCCCAAGTTGGTCTTGAACTCTTGGCCTCAAGTGAACCTCCCACCTCAGCCTCCCAAAATGCTAGGATTATAGGCATGAGCCACTGCTTCTGGCCCATGTCCTGAGGTCTCCGCTGCTGTCTGCCAATGGCAAAGTAAACAAAATGATGGTGCTAATGCTCAAAGTGGCCCAGGGCCAGGTGGAGAAGGGAGTTCAGGAAAGTGATGGGGCTGCAGGGGTCTTACCTTCAGGTGGCGCTCATTGGCTGTCCTCATCATTGGGGTTGAGTCTGAAGGTGCCCTGGGCCCACACCTTAGTCACCTATAGCAGGGTGGCAGCAACACTGGGGGTCAGGTGAACAGGTATCAGCACAGGAGAGCCCCTGCCCTGGTCCCACCCTATCTCTCATGGCTATCACTGTCCAGTAGCTGAGTCCTGGAAGCCCACCCTGGGAGGGGGCATCTTGGGCCCAGCACGCCTTCACCCATGAGCCACGGGGGCCACAGCATCATTAAAGGATGGAGAGAGATGGTCATCAAGGCATACAGGTAAGCAGGATTAGGATATATAATTAGTTCAATGTGAAACCACAGACAGGCAACACTGCTATTTGCCTGGGGGCACATGAAGGGGCCTCAGGCGGGGCTTGGGCCACGGGAGTACCTCATAACCTGCCTGTTCCTTGAGCATGATGTGTACCAAGGGGAGATGGAGTGAGGGCAGCACCGCGGGGAAGGGACAGGATTGCCACCCTGAGCTGTGTGACCTCAGACCAGACCCCTCTTCTCCAAGTGAGGCCAAACAGGTGATTTTGGGAGCCAGTGCCTGACAGCCTTGATTTTAGCTTCATCGGTGGATGGGAACCTGTGAGGGTTTAGAGATGCTGGGAGAAACTTTTCCTGGGAGAGCTTTCCAAACAGAGCCACGCTAGGCCCCATTGAGAAATGATCCTACCGGAAGCCTTCACCACTGTCTCCACGCTGGTGGTGATGGTGTCATGGATGTAGGTGGTGGGTGTTGTGTACAGAAGCACAGACCGCTGCAGTCCTGCAGAGTTGAAGAAGTCAAAGTCTGTATTCTGGACAAACAACTAACTTTTGGATATCTAGGGTGGGAGAATTGTGGTTCGCTGGGTCCTTGCCCTGGGTCCTTTGACCTCAGCTGGAATGTCTCCACAGCCTCGCCAGATCCAGGGCCTCCAATCTTCAAAGGCCACCCTATCCCTAGCAGGAAGACCACGGGGTGGAGTGGGAAGGTGGGTACAGGCAGTAGAGACAGGATGGTATCCACTTGGAGGTGTCAGTCATGTAGTGCATGGTCCCTGGTGGCAGGGGGAAGGGGGTGAGTGTGTTGTTGATGGTGATAATAACATGGAGGTGAGAGGGCAGGGTCCCCACCTGGACCAGGCTGCTGATGTTGACCTTGAAGGGGAGATAGCCCTCCTCATGCTCTAGCACATCGACCCCGTCCACCCACTGCAGACACAGGAAATATGGGGAGGAGGTGGCAGATCAGGGCATGAGGAGGGGCCCTGCTATGGGGCACTCCCTCACATAACCTGCAGCAGGGGGGCTCAGAGGCCTGCCAGCCACATGGGAAGAATGGCCTCCCAAAGGGGTAGATCAGACCACCTATCCCTCTACACAGGGCACAGCCCCCAGGACAGGGCAGAGCAAGGCCCCCACCGTCCCACCCCAGGAGACAAGCTGTGGCTGGCAACAGGAGGTCCCATGTTGTTCAGCAACAATGCCCACCCACCTGCCCTACCTGCTCCTGGCTGCACTGACCAGGATGGCATAGGAGTGGGCACTGCCAATCCTCAGCACCCCTCTTGTGTGCAGGTCCTGGGTCCACCACTCCAGCAGGGCCACCTCCAGTTCACACCACACCCAGCCGACAGAATGCCACAGTCGCCAGTCCCAGTCAATGTCGTTGAAGCTGAAGGGAACCAGCATGCCCAGGGTGGGGCCCGTCTGCACAGAGAAGGCCTGGGCTCAGCTTCTAGGCCCCCAAAGGGATCCAAAAACAGCGTGCTTCTCAGTTGTGTCCCCAAGCCTAGTAGAAGCCCTGATACATAGAGAACTCTTGGCGGAACATACAGATAATTTGCAGGTGACAGGTCAACTGCCAGGGTGGTTTGTGCACCTGGGCCAGTGGGGCCAGGAATTCCTCCTCGGAGTGGATGGGGCCCAGTATCTCTGGAGACAGGGGTGAGCCCAGGGCCACATCCCAGACCCAGGCAAGAAGGTTCAGACCCATGACTAAGAGGCAGATGACCCACTGCCTGTCAGGGAGGAAGGCTGGTTGGGGGATGGGGGGGCTTTGCTTAGCACACTGTGAGTGGGGCTCTGCTGGCACCCAGCCCTCTCCTTTCTTCCTCCTATACTGAATGCCACAAAGTTAGAGAAAGAGGATGAAGAGAAGGCAAAAGTGGCCCAGACATCAGCCCCACATCTCTTCTGACCACATCCAAGTCAGGAGGGGAACAGGGTTGGCGTCCTTGACCTGATATCACATCCTGTCCTCTATCTGAACCTTGGAAACCAAGGTACTCTCCTGCCTCAGTAGAGCTGACCTCAGGATGACTAAACTGTCTCCTCCTCTCGGATCCCCCAACCCAGCTCTGTGCAGTGCATGCCGCTCTGGTCAGCTGAATGTTTGAGTGGCTCATACCTGTAATCAGTGCTTTGGGAGATCAATGTAAGAAATAAGAGGATGGCTTGAGGCCCAGAGTTCGGGACCAGCCTGGGCAAGGTAGTGAGACCCTATATTAAAAAAAAAAAAAAAAAACGAGGAAGGGGGGGGGGGTGGGGGTGGGGGGGTGTGTGTGTGTGTGGTTTGTTTTTAATTAGCCAGGCATGCGGGACCCAGCTAACTTGCAAAGCTTGCTAGAAGATAGCTTGGACTCTGAAGATAGGACTGAGCCACTGCACTTCAGCCGGGCGACAGTGCTAAATATAGTCTCAAAAAA